>NC_050512.1:20035852-20036301 GCF_002922805.2 Oryzias melastigma
ATCTTTTTTAGTTTTACTGTTTTACCTTTTTTCAGTTTTTACTCAAGAATGTAAAAAAAGACCCTCTTTTCAAGACATTTTCTTAAACAAGGGTCTTTTTTTACTTTGTTTCATTTTCTTTTGCTTTTGACTTAGGACATAAAAAATATATTTTTTTCAATAAATGTTTTGACATAAAAGATAAAGCAAAGAGAAAATGTAAAGCAAGTAAAAAAAGACAATCTTTTAGTTTCTGTTTTTACTTTTAGTGTTTTGCTTTACATTTTCTTTTTTGATAAATAACGTTTGAAATAAAAGAGACAAACTTATCTCAAGCGAGTCTTTTTTACTTCTACTATTTTACTTTACTTTTCTTTTAAGAAAGTAAGTAAGTAAGTAAGTAAGTAATATTTATTTGTATAGCACTTTTCTCAGACATAAGTCACAAAGTGCTTTACAGAGCAGGAGAT
>NC_050512.1:20036479-20072182 GCF_002922805.2 Oryzias melastigma
TTTTGTGCAGCGCTTTAAGACTATTTTAATTGTTATAATGTAGATTTACAAATAAACCAAATCAAGATGCAATAGGAGGAAATTATTTTTTGCTTATGGTGAAAATATCTAAAAACAAAATAGCTAAATTTTTATTATTATTATTATTTTGGAACCAACCTAGAATATTTCATACTAGGTGTTTCTTCGCTCTGTCTGTCACAGTTGTGCATGCACACACTCATTGAAGTCTGTTTTCGTACCTCCCGTCATGAATGCAGGCTGTCAGCTGTCGGGTTTCAGCTGCAGTGTGTCTGGGACAGTGAACCTGTGTTGGTGTGTTCACAGAAGTTTCTAACTTAGCAGCATGATATAGTTCTTGTGTGGGTCTTAAACCTCCGGCCCCCTTCATTCAAAAGCGTACACACTCTGTCCCTCCTCTCCCACGCACACACACATCTAAACACTACGCTGGGCTCAGTTGGAGCCTCTTTTAATGAAGCTAACCTCCCAGTCTAGGCACAGGGGCAGAGGTGAGGGGTTAAATCTTAGGGAAGTCCGAAAACAAACCCACTTTAGGGTAGACAGAGAGGATGTGGAGAGGAGGATGAAAAGGGAGAGGTTAAATGAGAGGAAGCTAAAGAAAAGAGAGACTCAGAGGTGGTGTTGAACATTTAACAAGAGTGAATGAAGGCGTCTCAGCAGCCAACTGAAAAAGAAAATCCACGCTGAAGTCCATGATAAGTCCGCTTCTTAGTCAGCATGCAGCTGGCTATTCAGCCTCCATCTGTGGTGGTCTTTGTGAAGAACGAGGTTTAGAGAGGCTTTCTGCATCTCCTCAAGAGATCCACTCTGCATCGCATGAACCCTACTGTCGGGGTTGGGGTTTGTGTGGTAGTGGTGTGTGCATATGTTTACTGTTGTCAAGGATAAGAAGTCAAAAATAGTAATTACCAACGTTCTAGATTTAAGATCATTGAAAGCTTCTGCAGTATATTAGGTTCCAAGTATGCATTGAACACCTGTTGCATCAGGTCTTTACAGGCTAAATAAATAATGATCCCCTTCAGACTGTCTTATTTCAACAGGACAGATTTGATGAGAACCATCAGGAAGAGTAAAAAAAAAAAGTCACAATGTCAAAGATTTTCTTCTAAAAATGCAGTTGTAAGTATTACAGGTAGTTTAAAGTGTCTCCGGAACAAAAATACAGCAAAATGCATCACTTTAAAATGGTAGAATTTGAACAAATTGCACCAAAATTCCTCTGATCAGATCTAAAAGTGAGTAGTCTCATTATCTTTTAGTCAGATCCCCCTTCTCCATGTTTATCACGTTTGTGTTGCTCGATTGATAGTGTGCTTCGTCTCCAAGGGAAAAATGCTTGTAAACACACGACAGTCAGGTTCGTGTGTGGTCTGAAACACACACAGACTCATCTGCTCCCAAAAAAGATCTCTGGGGTGTGTGTGTGGAGTTATGAAGCATTTTAAGTGTTTGTTTTAGGATTTTGAAAGGTACGTCTGCTTTTTCTTCAGTTTACGTGAGCTAAAGCGTGCGTGTTATTTGTTGAAATACACGCGGCACGAGTGTTTGTACAGTGTGCGTGTAAAACGGCAAAAATGAAACGCCATCTGTCGTTGTTTGTAAAATCAAATTCCATAACCTTGTTGGCTGTTTTTGGCTCCAGACAGCACTGAAGGCATGCGTGTTTTAGTCCTCCCAGATGTGCACATTTGAACGATCAAATGTCAGCTCAAGTCAAATGTTTTCTTTATTACTGGTTGCAGATATCTGGGGTTGACGCTGCTTTATTCCCAACATCTCAACAATAAAATGCAAATTTTTATTTGAAAATTAAACGAAGAGTTTCCATTTTTTAATTGTAGATTTAAATCAATTGATTTTTTTTTTAAAACTTGATCAAAGTCCAAACATTTGACCCTCTTCCAGTGAGCTGTACCGTGCACTCTCCCCCTAAATCACACCAAAAAACCTCCAGTTTTGTTATTTCAGTCAGACATAAAGGTGGCTAAGGCTAAGCTCAAAAAATAGTAGACATTTGAAGCTGTCAGCTTTCCTTTTTTAAGCACTTTTCCTCCTAACAAATGAAGATTTCAGATGCTGTTGAGACGCAGCAGGTGGGGACGTGGGGAGGTTGAGATTGATGATACCTGCAGAGCTGATTATACGATCACAACTGCAGGAATCTGAGGAATGTGCACATTAGCCGTTAGCTGATTAGCATTGGGTACAGTCGGGGTCAGGAGCCGGAAGGTCAACGGTGAAAGGTCGGGGGGGTTGCAGTCTGGAAATTGATTGATGTGCGCACACACACACTTGGGAACTAACATGTTGAGCAACTTTTTTTTACTTTTCAGCTTATGTAATTGCCATGCTTGAGGTTTTACCTCATTTATTTATTTATATGTGCACGAATGAGATTAGCACCTCTGCTGGTGTGACCATTAACGTGTGCATCCCTCAGCACCTGCATGTTCACTAAATTAAGTTGCTCGCCAGCCACTGATTGCTTGAATTTAACTTTGCAGCGTTTCCGTGTGACACCTGTTCACGTGTATCTATATTGCTCTCGCCGTGCTGCTGTCCAAGCTGCAACTTAGTTAAAGTGGCTGAAAATTAAATATCAAACTCCAATGCTCACAGACGCATGCATGCATCCATCAATCAGAGGGTGGGAGTAAACAGAGCAGAGATCACTACTGCCCCCTACAGGTTCCTGTTAAGCTGCCTCTCCACAGCCTTTATGACCCGTCAAAGCATCAGAGAGAGTGGACACCAGTCGGAGACAGATTTCTAAGGGGTTAACTGATTGCATTTAATGGAGTAGGCTTCTCCTTCGGCTGATGATCTATCTGCCACTGCTGCTATTTCGTGATTGCATCAAGGACTTGGGCTGCAAAGTGGCTCAGTGAGAACTTGACTTAATTTGGTGCCAAATCATCTTATTTTTTTCTCCTCTCTCCCCTTTTTGTTTCACCTTCCAGCGACCTCAGCGAGAACCAGATACAGGGAGTTCCACGGAAAGCCTTCAGGGGAGCCGTGGAAATCAAGAACCTGTAAGTGGCCCTCTGGGGGAACTTCTCCTGAACGTACAGTATGTGGAGGAGTGCATTCATACCTGTGTGCGTGTTGTTATTGGAACATCCTAAGTGCCTGTGCATCAATATTTAATTGTGTTAAATGTCATGTGCCTCCTGCTTGTTGTATTGACTGGCACCCTCTCCTAATTAGCACTACAGTGTGTGTATGTGTGTGTGTGTGCACGCACAGGTGTATGTGTGCCGCACCGCTGGCATTTTCCTGCTTTCTCTTTGTTTTGGCTCAGTCATAATTAATATAATTGCTGATTGTTGGTTACTTCATTGGTAAAGCACTAAAGTTCTATAAATATTGATTTATTTAGTAATTCCCTGCCTGCTGTTTTTTTTTTTTTTTTTTTCGCATCAGACAATTTTTTAAATGCCATGCAATTATTTTAAAAGGACAAGGATTATGTGTGAGTTTGTAAACGTGTGTGTACGCCAGAGCGACTGTGTGCATTAGAATGCAAGGGAGCGCACATGATTTACTGTCCTTATGTCTTAATTAAATTGTTTCAACAAAGCTGCTCCCAGAAAGAGCCGGAGAGGTAGACAGGGAAACGAGGTAAGAGGAAGCGCGTCCACGTCAGGTGTCAGATAGGAAAGAATAGGAAAAGGATTCAGACGCTGCATAAAGAACCCGGGAAACTCGGAGGAGTGAAAGTGAGCACAAAGGAGACGCAGAAGGGCCGTTGATGAGTTTTCCTGTAGAGCTGATCTATTATCCTCTGTAGTTCTGAAGATCTACTGTAAGAAATCTATACATCATCAGCTTTTCCTTTGTCCTTGCATGTGTGCAGCCAGCTGGACTACAACCACATCAGCTGTATTGAGGATGGAGCTTTCCGAGCGTTACGTGACCTGGAAGTGCTGTGAGTACGAGCTTACTCAGTCGAAGGTGCAGCTATTTGAACGATAAGTCCTAATATCAAAACTAAAAGGCAATTTTAATCTTCTTTTTAAATTAAACTGTCTTAAATAATACATTTTTGAGTCATTATCGTTACCAACAAAAAGCACAGGCTGCTCCACTGCAGAACTTTTGAGAAAAACGACTTCTCATGTTTGTCTTTCAGCTTAAAAAACTAAACCACAGATTAATTTTCAACAATATATTCAAAGAAATAAAAGTATAATTTAATGTTTTCTTATTATTATTATTTTTATTATTATAAGGGAGCTGTACAGTTTGTTGGAACTTGATTAAAAATCAGTTGAAATATAAGCGGCTGAAACCCACCATTCTTACCTGCAGAGGAGATTCTGTCTGCTTTAGATTAAAGTGAGCTTTTGCATGATGATTTTAGACATTAAGGTGATCTTTGTTTGCAAATTCGTGTCTTTAGCTGTTTAACAGGGAACCTAAGATAGAATCCTCCACAAGAACAATTTATTTTAAAGACCTATTCTGATGAAAATTGTGTTTTTGGTGTTTCTTGTTGCATTTTTCTCATACTTGAGGACATAAAAAAGACAATTAAACTTAAAATTGGGTATTTATTCATTCAAATTGTTGTGAATTCGAAGCAGACAATAAATGCAGTTGGAAAAAATAAAAATAAACCTCCTGCTCCACTCCATTCTGTTCTACTTGTAGACGAATAGATCCGTGTACATCTTTGTTTTCCTCGTCTGAGCTGGCTCAGAACTGTTCTGCTGGATAGCTCCAATATTGCTCATCATTTTTGTTACACCGGTAATGTTAGGTTGGGGTTTATTAGGGGCTGTAAACTAGCAGGAGAGAGTATAAACAGATTGATGACGGGAAGTTGGGGCAGGCTTGTTCCAACAATCCGACTCAAAGGTGAAAACAGCGTTTTTATGTTGGCTAAAGTCTGCATAATCACAAGAGAACACTTAGATGAATCAAATTATGATTGGAGGAACTTTAACATAAAATGTATTTTTACCTTTTGATTTGTAATTTGTTCCTCAGCACCCTCAATAACAACAACATCAGCCGTCTGTCTGTGGCCAGCTTTAATCACATGCCAAAACTCAGGACTTTGTAAGTGGAAACACATTTGATCCACATTACGAGATAAAGAATTTATCCTTCAATCCATTGATTGATCTGTACTTCCTCTCCTCCGCCCACCACCGCTCTTGTTTTCCCCACCGTCAAATCCGTTTCACTTCCTCTTCCCCCACCTGCTCTCATCACCTTTGTTCCCCCTCCCCTCGCCGTCTGTCAAACACTCCCCATCCCCTCCTCCCTGCCCAGCCGCCTGCACTCCAACAACCTGCAGTGTGACTGCCATGTCGCCTGGCTCTCCGAGTGGCTGCGACAGCGCCCCCGCCTGGGTCTCTACACGCAGTGCATGTCTCCTCCGCACTTGAGGGGGCACAATGTGGCTGAGGTGCAGAAGAAGGAGTTTGTGTGCACAGGTAGGTTGAGATCGCGTGTGCTCGTGTGCTTTCTTTACTGTTTCACAGCAGCAAAAGTATCTGTTGCGTCATTTCTTCTCATTGTCTTCTGCTCATGCTTTTCAAGATGCCTTTGAAGGTCAGTACTTATCTCCTTTTGCATGGCTTGTCTTTATTGTTCTTCACATTCAAATATTAATCTGTTTGCTTTGAATCTAGTAACATTCAAGGTTAAAAAAGAAACTGCATCTTTTTGTATTAATGTGTGCACCAAATCCAGTTTTATTTGAAAGCTGTTTCATGAAAGCTGCACAGGTTTTTTTTTGTTTTGTTTTTATTCACGCACAAGCATAATCGTGGATAATACTGGCTCCTTGTCTTTGTGTAGGTCACCAGTCGTCATCATCTTCCTCCTGCAGTGTGTTACAGTGCCCAGAGTCCTGCACCTGCAGCAACAACATTGTGGACTGCAGAGGAAAGGGCCTGACAGAAATACCCACCAACCTTCCCGAAACCATTACTGAGATGTAAGACACGGGAAACCCCCACACTGTTGCTTCACTATTCATTCAAACTGCACCAAAGTCTCAGTCAACACTCAGAAATCCTGCTGTTTCATGTTGCGCCTCTCGATCTTTTTCCTTTTCGCCTTCTCCCACTTTTCTGTTTCAGCTTTGCAGCATATGTCTAATAAAAGCATACATCTGTGAAATTAGAATGTCTGCTCATGCAGTACTTTCCCTTTTAAGGGAATAAAAGAGGAGTGAGGGGTAAAACAATTTAGAGATTAATCTGAGGTGCCATACTGGTGTCTAACAGTCAGAATCAGAGGAAAAAAATAAAAAGAAGTAGTTTTACTGGAAAAATTCTATGTGACATTTGATGATAAAATATTTAAGAGAAAGAATGTAAAGCATTCTCTAAAGCTAAAAAAAAGTCCTCACATAGAATGACTCTCTCCTCATGTTTTTAACAGTCCAGTGGTTTTTAGGATGTTTTTGTGGACTTTTTCTTACAAAGAAAATTAAAATTCGGAGTATTTCTTTATTCAAATTGTGATATCAGGAGCAGATGAAAAAGCTTGTAGCTGTTAAATCGACAAGCTTCTGATGTGATAAATAGATCCGTGAACGTCTTTGTTTTCCTTGTCTGAGCTGACGCCTGACTCTGAACCGAACGGCTGGGTAGCTCCAATGTTGAGGAATTCCTATGTGCTAGAAAACGATAGAAGTTTTTTTTTATTTTGCCTAAAAGTGGCATAATTATAATTAAAAGACATCTGGTGACTCTTTGAAAATAGATCAAAAGATGATCGGAGTGGTCTTTAAATTCTTGACAAAAGATCAGATAGATTTAATGGACTTCTTCTTTTGTTTTCCACACAACTTTTGTATCGTTCTCTGCACATTCATCTGATTTAATGAGCTGCTCCAAACCAGAGTCAGTAATCAGCCTTCCACTCATTCACCCCCACCACTACAAAGTCGAGTTACGGCCCTACAATGACAAATAAACTGCAGTGGCTACGACAACATTTCCCTCATTTCAATCTATTCTGATGTGACGGAACAAGATTATTGTGTTTTGAAGTCTTTGACTGTTTTTTTTTTTTTTTGTAAGATGCAAATTGTATCAAGACAAGATACACAATCTGCTTGAGGCAGAGGAGGAGAATGTTAATCTCACTTCTGAGCTGAGTCTATTAAAAAACACGGTCAGCTCATTAGCTCTCCACAGGTTTCCATTAGTTTGATCCCACTTTTCCTTGAACCCTGTAATCTTCTTCATCCCTGACCACACAACCCACACATTGTTCTCTGGGAGCTCGCTCTTCATCTTTTTCATGTAAACATCTTTCTGCAGACCCAAGTCAGCTTCTTAAGCTAAAACGTGAAGGCTTGTTAACAGCTGCAACGCCATGAATGGTTTTCTTGATAAAAAGGTCGATGTGTTTGATCAGTCAAACTGATATTAATTACAACTGACTGATCATTCTTTACACTGCAAACTATATGATTAAAAACATGTTTTTACACTGTAATTTATGTTCTATTTTAAGGATTTTAAGTTCAATCAAGTTAAACTGGCATTAATTGTTGTCATTGAGGAAACAAAAGCATAGATCTACGTTCTTAGAAGGAATGCAAGTTTTAAATTTCTTAAGATATATTATTTTTTGCCAACCTATACTAAGATCATATTCTCATTTTGACACTGTAATCAAATAAACTACAATTAGGTACATACAATATAAAACAAACTAAATTGTGCTGTATAACATTCTTTTAAAGTAATTCTATCTAACTGTTGATTTTAGCTTACATTTCCCTTTTTGAATGCTTGTGAAACACATTGTTTCTAGATTTAGATATATTTTTATATGATGTCTTTTGAAGTAAAAACTACTGCTGCTTGGACAAATCATTTAACTACTTTTAAGCTAATTTTTTCTTAAGATTAGTGTTCTTTTCCTATGTTAGGCTACCTCTTTTGCTGTAATGTTTTTCAATCCTTTTGTAATCATCTGAAAAATGTTGATGCACTAAGTCCAGTGTGTTTCTTTTTTTTTTTTTTTCTGTCGAAGCTTTTGACAAACTGTTGGAAAGTTGGCGCGGCGGCGGAAGGGAGAGAATCATGGCTGAAACCTCCAGAGATTGCTATGAGTGCATTTGGCTGTCATGCTGATGGTGTAAAATGTCGGGTCACCAACCACTAAAATGTCAACTCTGCTGGTGGAAAACGCAGATATGAACTGATCAACCCCATATCTGAGGTTGATTACAGGCCACGTCGGGGAGAAGTGAACGAATTCTTGCTTTATCTCTGACACAGCGGGTTCATCTTTATCATTTACCAGTGACCTCACGTTATATTAGAATCGAAAAATCTTCTTTTTCTCCTTTACATTTGCAACTTCTCATCTTCACCCCATTAGGAATTCAAAAATGATTTGGGGGGATAATAAGAGCTGCAAAAACATTAAAAACATCTTTTATGAATGTTTTTCTGATGCAGGATTGAAAATGGAACAAATTACAACCAATTCCTATTTTTATTTTTGTCTTTTTAAATCCCAATCTAACCTGCCCGTTGTCTCAAATATGCAACAAACCAAATTAGCTATAAAATTACCTAAATATAGCATTCACTTAAAAGCAAAAATATAACGTTTTTTTCATAGCTGGGAATGAATTCAGGCGTTAAGGGATTAGTTGTCTTTCTGATAAGTATTCCACTATGAGAAAAATGCCACAAAAAGATGTTAAAAACTCCCCAAACACAATTTTCCTGTGGAGAGGGTCTTTAAGAAGCATCAACTCTAAACCAAGGTTGTCTCAAGGTGCTACACAAACACATTCTAAGCAACCTGCTGTACCCAGCATGCAGTTGCGTGAAGGAGAAGAGGAAAACTCCTTCTAAATGAAAGAGAATAAAGAAACCTCCAGCATCTTTCATGACTGCACCAGCGGCTCTCCAACATGGGAAATGTTTAGGTTTCTCTATTATTCCTTCCCTCCCTCTTCTTCACACTTACAACTTGGTTTATTTTGTTTCGCCTGACAGACAATGAGTCAGGCTGGCACTTGATGGAACACTGCTCAGATAGGAAAGTATGTGTTTGTACTCCCCGTGTGTTTGTGTGTCCATGTTCACATGTTACCAAGGGCAAGAGATCAGAGAAATGTCAGGCTTTGGCTAGAGCCATCAAAGTGTCTTATCAGGAACTGTTCCCTGCAGCCACAGCCTCTGGAAATGAGCAGCAGCAGTCCAGAGATTGGACGGTGATAGGGAAATGTTAATGTCTCTTCTCAATGGTCTGTGTGTATGTTTGGTTCCAGACGACTGGAGCAGAACGCCATCAAGGTGATCCCAGCTGGAGCCTTTTCTCCTTATAAGAGGCTGCGCAGGATGTGAGTAGATCAGAGCATATGTGGATTTTTTTTTTTTCAACTCCTGTCAGCTATCCACTAAAAACTTTCTGCTGATAACTCTGCGCCTTGCTTTGACCCCTTTGTTGCACTTTCTGCTCACTCCATCTTCATTCTCTGCTCCTCTGTTTCTCATTTCCTTTTTGCTTTTACGTGTTTTTTAGAGACTTGAGCAATAATCAGATATCGGAGCTGGCCTCAGATGCTTTCCAGGGCCTGCGGTCCCTCAACTCTTTGTGAGTATTTCGTGCTGTTTGCACCCAGGATTTAGTCAGAGCCATGTGAAGCCTCCAGTAATTCTTTCATTTAACTGATTTAATGTCAATTACAATTGCACAGCTCTCTTTTATAGATCCACAAATAAAACCCAAATCCTTGGAAAAAACACTAAACTGTGAACATGCAAAGAATTTATAAGGAAAATGAGCTTAGATTTCCTTAGGTTTGTGGTTAGGAGACTAAGTTCATCCCCTGGAGACTAACTAAGCGTGCTGAAACACTGCTCATTTACGTGTGACCTTTGAGTTGTGCATCTATGCACGTTTTTTGGATGAAGACAGGTAAGTTAAAGGTTGCAGCATTGAACTTTGCATCTGGACGTCCTCAGCACATTGCTCCTTTAAAGGTGTGTATACTTGAAAAAGCATTTTCAGGACTGCAAGGCACTTAAACTTAAAGGAAACTTGGATCTGGCATTCTGCAAAACCATTACTTTAAGAGAATACAACAGACTGAATGTAAATTGTTGAACTCCAGCTTTATAAAATAGCCAATCTAAGGACAAATGCTGTAAACTACTTTCTGTGAAAGCATTACAACATGAGACTGATGTTTATTGCATGTCTATGGATGTATTCAGTGTTGACAAATTTCTCTTAAACTAAACTAGAGTTTGTTTCCACCAATAATTCTATACATTCTCATCCCAACTTGTCATATATGGACGTATGGTTCAGGCCCGTTCCGCGTCACTTTTTTTCGGTGTCTACCACTCGTCCTTTTTTGACGTGGTGGCTGCTCCCACTAAATCATGAGTCCTAAACCCTTGGAACGTGGTACCGGACCTGATAATGGACGCAGAACCCATACTGGGTTGGGATTACAATATTGGGTTAGGGTACCAGTACTGGTCCGCGTCCCGAGGGTTAAGGGACCCTAATTAGCATCTGTGGCTCAGTACCAAGTGGGCCTTGGACCAGTACCGATTCATCCTCGATTTAAGTGGAGCTTCCAGCACATCAAAAAAAAAGAAAAAACAAGTTGGGACACTCAAAACGTCTAAAAGCGACGCGGGTAATCCCGAACAAATTTTCAGTCTGAATACACCCAAGCAGACCCTGGTCGAGGACCTTTGGAGGACTCATCAGCACACCTCTCAGCATCAAAAAGTGTTGTACTTGACATTGATACAAACATTCAAAATTGCTTAACAAAGTATAACGTTAGAATGAATGAACTATACCAACAAGGATTGCAAAGCTTAGAGAGGTTAGGATTCTCACTGCTTGCTCCCACCCTCGTAATTCCCGGCCAATGACTGAAGAGATATTTAGTCACGTGGTTTTGTTTACAAGGTTTGGATCAAAAACAACATTTTTTGGTAGACGCCAGTCTGAATACAGACCACACTCAAGGTTTAGGACTCGATCTGAACCAAATAAGTGGAATTGGTCCCGAGCAACTAACTTTTCCAGTTTGAGTAAACCCTATGTTTTAGTATCTTTCCTTACTTAGTAAATAGATTAAGTTCAAATTCAATAAACTCCATTTGATTTTTTTTCCCACATTAACATTTATAAAACCAGCATTTTTTATATATTTCAATAACTGACTGAATCTCGTTTTGTATGCTATGTAGATCCGTCTTTAGACTGTAATTAATTAATCAATTAATGTAATTTTCTGGCCACAGATGTGGTCAAAATGTGAGATATTCACCTGTACTTGGTTAACTGCTCTCCTATGTTTTTTGAATATTTGCACACAGACTCTCACATTATCTAGATAGTGACGCAAGAAATTATTAGTAAAAAAATAAATTATTTTTTAAACCCAACACTCATTCTGTTGTATTGAGTGCTATGAGTGCTGTTCAACTATTCAAAGTAAAAAAATATTACTATATTCTCTCTTACATTTGCATGTCAATAATTTTGCATAGATTTGCTTTAAGATTTTATTATTTTTATTTTATGCTAAGTGGGAAATCAATCTTTTTGAACATTTATTTACACAAAAAAAGAAAACTTCACGACAGATTCTTTTGTATTTTCTTTTTAGCACAACAGTGGAATCATTAGATTTCTTTATAGTCCTGAGCCATCTGCTTCACACGTGAAGTTTAACAGCAGAGGACGGGAAGAGGAGCAAAAACAGGGAGCAAGGCATGTCGAGATACTTGGTGAAAGAATTATGTTAAGGTCTCCTCCTCCCAGAGTCGATAATTCATAAATGCTGAATTGCTGAATGGAGGTTTGCTGTCACCTCATTACACACTCACCACAGACATAATGGGACACATGGATTCATGCTGACGCGCCACATACAATGTGGTTTTCACATTAAGCAAGCTCTGTGCATTCTTCCTGTGTCGGTGTTTGGTGAGGAGGGAGCATGTAAATTGAGTTGTGTTTGCACATGGAGATCCACAGAGGAGTGTCTGTGAGGCAAAAATGAGGCGTCCATCCTCCATTGAAGTGTGCTGCACTGTTTCAGGTCTCCAAGGATTTTTACTCTCAGCTTCAGGGAATAAAACACTAATCTAAAAACATTCAGAAGAAGCTCAGAAGCATAGAGATGACTGATTAGTTGGGTGTAAGCAGTAGCACACTTAAAATGTTTATGATTTGAAAATCAAACGTGAATAAGATCCACATTTTGTAGTTTCTGTTTCATAATTCTAGATACAAGACATCTAGATGACTTGTTATTAACACTTTTAACATCTTTATTAAAGATAAACCCTAAAAGTAAGGAAGGAACCCCTTTTAAAATCATTGTTTTCCTCTGGTTTATTGACTCATATTTTTTACCTTCATTTTTCTGCACTGCTTTTACACTACAGAGGGATTTTGTAAAATATATTTCTGTAAATCAAAAAAAAAAGTTAGTGAGCAGAGGGATGCATACATGTTTGACTTCATTTAAATCATGTTCAAAGATGAAATTGCTTCAGTTTGCCCCCTAAATAAGAGTGTTTGTTTTTCTCTTCAGGGTTCTATACGGGAACAAGATCACAGAGATTTCCAAGGGTCTGTTTGAGGGACTGTTTTCACTGCAGCTGCTGTAAGTTCAAACCCGCATTCACAGGAATATTAGAACCAGATAAAGAACTTTTTATCTTTTTAAATTTTGCTTTCCATATTTTACTGATTGAAAGTAATGGAAGAGATTCAAATTTTGCCTTTATAAATGTGACTGTTTTTGGTTTTTGCAGCCTATTGAATGCCAATAAAATAGCATGTCTGCGAGTGGACGCATTCCAGGATCTTCATAACCTCAATCTACTCTCACTGTATGACAACAAGCTCCAAACCATCGCCAAGGGGACCTTCGCATCTTTAAGAGCCATACAAACCCTGTATGTAAACATAGCAGACGCACCGGATTAATATAATAATGAAAACAAAACATTTAAAGGACTGCATTTGGAATTACAAATTATAAACAGACAAAGACTTGAAGGTTGTGAGTTTGAATCAATTGTCGAGTCATACTCGGCATTAAGGGGTTGGATTTGGGGGTTAAACCACCGAAAGATTCTCGAGTGCAGCTGTGTCTGCAGCTCACCCCTCCACCAGGGGATGGGGAAAACGAACAGATTTCACCCAATTAATGTAATGTGCAAAATGCCACAAGCTCTTAGAGGAAACCTCTGAATAATTAACATGAATAATAACACTTTAAAATATACATTTTTTAACTTTTTCAGGCCAACTTTTTGCAAAATTAGTATTTGCATGAAAATTGTCAATTGTTTTTTTTCACATCTTTGAATTTTATTGCATTCTAACAGTTCATTGTTGTGTTTTTTACTCATTTTATTGAGTTTTTCTTTTGTTTGTTTGTGTTTTGCATGTGGGTGATTTAGCCACTTAGCCCAAAACCCCTTTATCTGTGACTGTCACCTGAAGTGGCTGGCTGACTACCTGCAGGACAACCCCATCGAGACGAGCGGCGCTCGATGCACCAGCCCGCGCCGGCTCGCCAACAAACGGATCGGACAGATCAAGAGCAAGAAGTTCCGCTGCTCAGGTTAGAACTCCAAAGCTTGGAAATGGAAAAGATGAGGTTTAGGGGGGTCGCTTCCTCTGTTTATTTAAAATAGAGAAAGTAGAGAGTTCTTTAGGTGTCAGTCTGAACATTTTGCTTCTCTCTAGTTAGATCTGGTACTTCAGATAGTTTAAAAAAATAAGATTAGAAATCCATCAACTTTTAAAGAAATCATTTTGTTTGTAAGCCGTTGATTTGCTGTACAAGTGTGTTTAAGTAAAAATAGTCTAAATCAAAGCGTTCATTTTCACTTTGATAGTTTCGCTCCCTTTCTGTCACAAATACAGTTTTACAAAGCCTCTTAAATTGTTAAGCATTTATAGATTTTTGATAATTTAATCTGAAATACGACTCCTGCTTTGACTGGTACATCTGGAGTAAAGCAGAGAGCTCTGTTCGTGACAAGAAAGGAATGAAACGTCAATCGCTGATCGCTTCATTGCGATTATGTTACAAGCTCCAATTGAAAAGAGCCACAGTCAGTCAACAACCAGGAGGTTCGGTATGTAGCGCTGGCTGCACAGCAGCCCACTAAGTAGTCAAATCAGGAGATGTTCTCCAGCTGTTTAAACACTCCACAGAGGAGCCATGTTTCACACAACAACTGCCTTGGTTTAACCTGACCTAAACCTTAACTCTGAACTTTGTCGCTCTAAGAGCTGCTCGACTTCTTTGTGTTTGATCGATCAAACATGTACATCCAGATCCCCCAAACGTCTAATTTATGACCAACTTTCCTCTGTTTTCATTCTGTGTTTTCCTGCTGGGGTTTTCCTTCGGCCTCTCTCTACTAACCGCAAAAGTGCAACATTGCTTTATTTTCGCACACACATGTGGTTGCTGTTATCTTTTCGTCTAGTCCTTTGTTGATCTTAATTTTGACTCTCTGTCTCTCCGTTAGCTAGAGAACAGTATTTCATCCCAGGTATTGTACTCTGAGCATGAGCGTGTTTTGGTGTGTGTGTTTGCTCACTCTCTGCATACTCACTCTCTAAGTGACTTACACTCTGTTACGAGCTGAAACACTTTCTTTATGCGGTTTAGGTCAGGTTCTGATGCATCACGCTCTTGTCTCACCTGTGGCACCTGCTTTTTGATGATAATCCGATTCAAGGATCAGTACGATCAGTTTGTGCAGGACTGTACACAATTACACCATCCATGTAGACTGCACTCGTCCTCCGGGCTTCTTAGCAGATCTAATGATGGCCACAGAACGAGTGCGTGCCTGTGAGCATTTGTGTTTGTGCCTCTCGCTGCAGAACATCAAAAGGTCACCCAGTCGCCGTGCTCAGAGGGGTGCTGAGAAATATGCAAATCACGCATGCATTTTGAGATCAGTAGCAGGACTAAAGGCGGTCATTACCAGAGCCGCATACGGAGGAGGGCATGGTGTGTGTGTGTGTGTGCACGCTCACTGCAGTCATTAACTCTGTAGCTCACCGGGGGGGTACAGAGGTTTCAAAGACCATATGCCACATGCAGGGCAAGGCTGCATAATTCAAGAACATTTCTGGCTAAAAAGTTCAATAAACGTGTCGTGTTCTGTGGAACTTGATGGATGTTACAGTCCTCCATCAATGCCATCAAAAATCACTTCAATCAAATTAGCGTTACGTCTTATGTTTGTAGGGTTTTTTGTGGCACATTTAAAGAGTTTAGTAGATTATCTATAGTTTTGGTGAGAACGAATTCATAGATTTTGATAGATCCTGCTTGATTCACTCCAGGTATTCTCTTTATGCAACAGTCACAAATACAACTGGGGAGGTGTCAGCAGAATCTTGCTCAATTTTTTTGAAAGTTGTTATAAATGTATACGGTGGCAGTCAGACAGAATGGCCCCCTTTTTATATACCAACCAGACTGCCGGACGGGGCACTTGATATGGACGACTGCCATTCAGAGACATTTACAAATCGTCCAATCAGAGCTGCTGGCGATCTGGCTGCCACCAAACTGTGGCTGTCCAGCTGTCAGTGATTTGGTAATGGCGTCATCACTTCCTGTCCCAAGAATCTGGGTTTTTTTAGGAGTTTTTCCTTACAGAGAAGGAGGGTCAAAGGGCAGGGACGCCAATTTTAGTTTAGCTTCGTTTAGTTTAGCAATCAGCTACTGAATTTATGTTTAGTGTGAAGTCCGTTGAGACTACTGTGTAGTGTAATTCGGCTTTATAAATAAAATTGATTGTATTTGCTGTACTGAATTTACTTTGTTTTGTTTAAATTTAGTTTGATTTGATTTGCATTTCTTTGATTAAATTAAATTAAATTAAATTAAATTAAATTAATTTATTTTTAATTTTATTTAATTTTATTTCATTTTATTTAATTTTATTTCATTTTATTTCATTTGACTCGACTCAACTTGACTCGACTCCACTCGACTTGATTTGACTCTCAGTGGACTGTTAGCGTGCGACCTCAAATTGTGCCCAAGCGGCCACTAACTGTCAACTTTTAGAGAAAAATTGTCCAGTCGCCGTAAAGTGTAAACCTTTTTTAAAAACCTCCACAGTCCCCTTTGGGGAGTGTAAAAATGTGACTGCCGTCTCCCAATCACAATTACTGCTGTGCAACCACTTGTAAAATTTGCTGAAAAACTTGCATTTAGGTCGTCGCACATCGAGATATGTGACCGTAGTATTACCGTTTAATGCCTGCATGACTTTCGAAACTCACAAGTCAGTCATGATCCTCAGTGGATCACTGACAGGAACAACCTCCAGCACATATTGCATCTTCTCTTCCCTCCCTTGCCTTTTTTTCTCCTTCCTGTTCAAATAAAACCCCTTTTTCTTTTCTTCTACTGCCTTTCTAACAAAATCAAGGAGTACACCATGTTGGCTGTAAGTAACGCACACACAATCTGTGACCTCCGCACCTCTTGTCCCAGGGTTGATCTCTGACCCCTCTGTGATTCCCTCCCGTCCTCTAGAACTCCAACCGCTACCAGCAATACCAAATAAAATATTTACAAGTTTTAACCTAACTTTTCTTTGATTGTTTCCTGTCTGAGTGACATGTGTCATGTCGTTGTGCGAGTGTTAACCCAGAAGTCAGAGCTTCTCTTGCATTGAAGTGCTGCTGTAACTCTCCTCCCACTCCTGTAGAACTGTTCTGTCCTGATTCTGTTCTTTGTGGGTTTCATTGTGTGTTGCTGTCACAGTCTCTCACATCTTTAGTCACTTTTAGAGTACTTTCTGCCTTGCCTGACCCTCTTCCCTGTCTTTTTTTTAGCACATGTTATGTAGTTTATTTAAGATGTTTTCCTTTTTTTTTTATAACCTCTCATCTTTATTCTCAACTGTATTTTCCTATTAATTGTATTTTTCAAACGTTGTGCCATCTTTCCTATATCCCCCCCCCTGATTTTCCTATTTTTTTCCCCTAATCCCTTGCTTTTGGACTTTTTCCCCTCACTTCCTGCCCTCCTCCAATCCTATTTCCTTTTTGTCAGTAGCTGTCTTCCCTCTCTAATAGAAATTGTAGAAAACTGCTAAAAAAAGACAGTCCCATCCTTTCTTGTCCTTAGATCTCCTGCTCACCTGCTCCCTCCTGCCCTCTGTCCTTCCCACCCCTGTGTTCCAGCGGAGGAGCAGTCAGTCAGCAGGTTGTTCCTTTGTGCTTGATCTAACCATGTGGCTGCCAGGTTCCTAAAAGTGGAACATGGTTCTGTCAAGCACCATGGAACGGCCCGGCAAATCCCTGCAGCATGGCCAAAGGTGCAAGAGAGCAAACTCCTGTTGCTGCCTGCAGTCTTTGTGCGTGTGTGTTTGAGAGATGACAGTCTGCATCTGCACAGGCGTTCTTCTGCTCTGACTTTTGATGCTTTTTCACATGTGCTGTGGTTTCTAAGACTAACATTTTCTTAGTAGTCTGACAGGAAAGAAAACTTTATTTCCCTCCTTTGGGTGCATGGCTGTCTGTACATGTTGATCTTTACATGTCTTCGTGTGATCTGGCTCCTAAAAGTCTGTGATGTACAAATAAAACATTATAAATCTACACTCTAATGTATGTGATCGTGAGTTATGGACGATTCCCGCCTAAAACTAAACTAGCACAACCCTCTTTGGATGTTCCAGAAACTCCTCTGTTGTATCACGCCCTTCACTTTGAGCATTAGCTGTGTTTTTCTGACCCATGCCAGCAAACTGCACGGGTTCGACTCCTGCACAGCAAACGTCTTCAGTAACATTGTGGTTGTAATTCAAACAGGTACGGAGGATTACCGCAGTAAACTCGGAGGAGACTGCTTCGCCGACTTGGCCTGCCCCGAGAAATGTCGCTGCGAGGGCACGACGGTCGACTGCTCCAACCAGAAACTCACCAAAATACCAGATCACATTCCTCAGTACACGGCTGAACTGTGAGTCTTTTTTTTCTCATTTCACTTCAAAGCTGTGCTGTGAAAGAAGCTTCATTGTTGAAATCCTTTGGCCTGATCCATCTCTTTTGTGTTGCTCTCAGGCGTCTAAACAACAATGAATTCACTGTTCTCGAGGCTACAGGGATCTTTAAAAAGTTGCCTCATCTGCGGAAAATGTAAGTCAAAGTCCTGCAAATACAAAAAGGAAACAAAGTGTGGTGTCATTGTCAGGAAGGGAAATAAAGGTCACGCCACTCACTGGCCTCTTTATTAGGTACACCTCTCCAACTGCTCAAAAACACAGATTTCTAATCAGCCAATCACATGGCAGCAACTCAATGCATTTAGACATGTTGACATGGTCAAGACGATCTGCTGCAGTTCAAACCGAGCATCAGAATGAGGAAGAAAGGTGATTGAAGTGACTTTGAATGTGGAATGATTGTTAGTCCCAGACAAGCTGGTCTGAGTCTTTCAGAAACTGCTGATCTACTGGGATTTTCACCCACAACCATTATAGGGTTTACAGAGAATGGTCAGAATAAGAGAAAATATCCAGTGAGCTGCAATTCTGTGAACAGAAATACCTTGTTGATGTCAGAGGAGAATAGCTAGACAGGCTCCAGCTGATAGAAAGGCAACAGTAACTCAAATACCACTAGTTACAGCCGAGGTCTGCAGAAGAACATCTCTGAACGCACAACACGTCCAATGTTCAGGCTGGTGGTGGTGTAATGGTTTTTTTCTTGGCACACTTTGGGCTCCTTAGTATCAAGTACTTCCAGCAGGGCAGTGCTCCATGTCATAAAACTGGAATCATCTCAAACTGGTTTCTAGAACATGGACTCTAATGACCTCCACAGTCACCAGATCTCAACCAAAGCATCTTTGGGGTGTGGTGGAACAAGAGATTGGCATCATGGATGTTCAGCTGACCTGTCTGCAGCAACTGTTGCATGTCAATATGGACCAAACTCTGTGAAATTTCTCCAGTATCTCGTTAAATCTATGCCACCAAGGATTAAGGCAGTTCTGAAGGCAAAAGGGGGTCCAACCTGGTACTAGCAAGGTGTTCCTATAAGTGACCAGTGAGTGTAGAAGCATGTGATTCGGTCGCTCATTTCCTTTCAACTATCTCTCTGTTTCTCTTTGCAGTAACCTGAGCAACAACCGCATCACTGACATAGAGGAGGGCACTTTTGAAGGAGCTTCAGGGGTCAATGAGCTGATCTTGACCTCCAACAGGCTGGAGAACATACACCACAGCATGTTGAAAGGACTCGGCGGCCTCCGCACACTGTGGGTACACACACATCCACTCTGAAATGCATATGCACCAGGTGTCCTGGAAATATTTAAATCTGCTTCCGCATCCTGACATTGTACTCCTAATATTGGAAGAGCATGCATAATTAATCTCCTCATATTGTTTTTTTTTTGTTTTGGTGAAAAACTAATTAGTGAATTTGTGTCTGTGTGTGAACAGCATGCTGAGGAGCAACAGAATCAGCTGTGTGAGCAACAGCAGCTTCGTGGGCCTGAGTTCAGTTCGTCTCCTTTCGCTCTACGACAACCAGATCACCTCCATGAACCCCGGAGCGTTCGACACGCTGCACTCTCTGTCCACGCTGTGAGCTCAAACAGTCTGCAAGTGCTAAATGATCAGCAAAGCCCTCTGTTGTCTTTAACCTCTCTTCGTTTTCCTCTAGAAACCTCCTGGCTAATCCATTCAACTGCAACTGTCACCTGGCTTGGCTCGGTGACTGGCTGAGGAGGAAGCGCATCGTCACCGGAAATCCTCGCTGTCAGAATCCGTATTTCCTCAAGGAGATTCCCATTCAGGACGTAGCTGTCCAGGACTTCGCCTGTGAAGATGGTAGGTAATGAATAGTTGAATTCAGTCAAGCACACAGGCTTTCATCCACTCTTTACCTGAACTCACCCACCAGGCAATGATGAGAACAGCTGCTCTCCTGTCATGAGGTGTCCGGCTGAGTGCTCCTGTCTGGACACGGTGGTGCGCTGCAGCAACAAAGGCCTCACCACACTACCCAAAGGTCTGCCTAAGGAGACCACTGAACTGTGAGTTTAACATCAATACCTCGTTTAGCTAAATGAGTCTGTTTTCTGCAAGAAAATTGAAATTCATTTGAAAAACCGGAGAAACTGAGAAATAAAATGCAAATCTCTCATATTTTTATATTAAAATCCCAATTGCTTTGTCTAATGAGGCAACTAGAGACTCAAAGCTTGACACAAAAATCAAATAAAACCTCAGAGCTTTAAGAATTATAAATGTTACAAACAATTTCATCCATATAAAATTCTGATTATTTTATAGTAAGCTAAAGGTCTACATATGTGACCAACAGATTATATCACAAAGGTTTCTGCAACTAACTCCTCTTTGTTATTTAAAATAATTTTAAAACCACCTTTATTACAGTCACTGTTGCTTATCTCAAATGCACAGAATTTCTAAAACCTGCCTAAAACAATTAAAAGTGAACGTTTATGGAAACAACCTAAAAAAAGCTAATAATAAAAAAAACAAATTAAACTAAATTATGTAAAGATTTTATATATTTTTATACCATGATCTGGGTGAATACTCAATTCTAAGTGGCTGCTTTGTGTGGGGAAAAAAGTGATCATATACACCTGAAAAAAGAAGTATTTTATATCACTGCGCTGGCCTAAATGCCAGTTGCTATTTCAATTTTTATCATGTTAGAACCAAAAAAAAAATAATAATAATAAAAACAAACAAACAGGTTTGTGAGGGGCCTTAAGCTAGAAGGAGAGATTGTTAACAGAAGGATGATGGGAAATTGAAATTGTTGGAGGCTTAATCCACAACTCAGAGGTGAATTTCTAATGAACTTCTGCCGCTCAGCAGAAACTATGTCCTTTCTAATGACCCAAGTTTTTTAAATTTTGTCTAAAAAAAGTATAATCATAATTAAAACACCACTGGGAACACTTTCGATGATCACTCTGATCATCAAAAGATGCTGGGACGAGTAAAAACACGCCCTATGCAACTAAACAGTATAAAATCCCACGGCTCAGGTTCTCAACATGGATTTCTGAATCCAAACTTTCTTTACTTCTTTGATCTTTTAAACACCTGTGTGTTTCTGTGTGTGGTCTGCTCTCTCCCATGTGTCCGTCACAGGTATTTGGATGGGAACCACTTCACTCAGGTTCCTGTGGAGCTCTCCAATTACAAACACCTCACTCTCATGTAAGTTTCCCCCACATGACCCTTAAAGTTCCATTAAATGCATAAGAGAACGTGTCTCAGCTTTTGTTTCTTGCATTCTGCTTAAAACAACTAACATATTGTTAGTTACTTTATCGTGTATGATTATCAATTGATTTAGCCAACAAACGAGGATTTGGTAATGCATATTGTTCATGCATGTACTGTTTGCTTTTCAGTGATTTGAGTAACAACCAGATCAGCACGTTGTCCAACCACAGCCTCAGTAACATGTCCGAGCTGCTTACTCTGTGAGTCTGGCTTTAAATCAACTCCTTTGCAATGTTTGTGCTGACTTCTTTTGTGTTTGTGTGAGAGGTCCCTAAAGATCAGAGACATTTAAGCAACAAAGTGAGCCCAAAAGTGGTTGTTTTTGATGCAGCTGGATTTTTCCAGTTTCTCATTCTGAATCTTGAGGGAAAAAATCTGAAAATGTGACTTATTTCTAGCCTAATGCATTCAATTTGACAGCTTCTTTGTTTGTGTATTTCTCTAACTTTATTAGACTTTTAAGCAGGACATTTAAAAATGTGCTGCTACAAAAATTACTGTATGTTTCCATGCCAACCTGTTTGTGCTGTGTGCAAAGAATCCTGAGCTACAACCGTCTGCGCTGCATACCAGTGAGAGCGTTTGATGGACTCAAGTCTCTTCGTTTGCTGTGAGTATCTGCCCTGACAAAGACAGAAAGGGCACAAAAAAAGCCAAACTGTTGCAGAATATAACGTCCAAACATCCATGTCTGAGTCTTTTTTTCTTTTTCTTTTTTTTTTTTTACCCCGTTTCACTGGCACTTTCCTAGATCTCTCCATGGCAACGACATTTCCCTGATACCTGAAGGAGCCTTCAAGGATCTGTCATCGCTTTCTCACTTGTGAGTTTCACAGAAACAGTCATTTCAAAGCAAGTCTTTAATCTGATGCCATCCACCTTTTACACTCTTGAGTTAAGAAGAAAACTATTTTCCAGCACTGAACAATAAAAAAGTGAAAACATTGATGTTTTTATAACAGTTCCTTTATTTTTAAATGTTAAAATCTGATGAAAAGGACATTTATCTACAAAAACGATGTATGTCCAGATTCATTTTGCTAATATTTTAAAAAAGAAAACTTAACAAAAAGGTTAATAAAACAGCTAAAAACTACCCATTAATAATCAGACTAGTTGTGGGAGAAACATATGAGAAGAAACATATAAAAACGTTCTGTTTTTATCATAAAAGTACAAGAAAGGGATGTTTAAAGTGTCTTGTATCTGTAAGTTTCTAAGATATTCCTGCATTTTCCAACATTCTTTAAACAACATGAGAGTTCGCTTCTTATAGGATGCATAAAGGAAAAAAACAAAGGATGATTCCTGCAACATGGACTCTTTGAGATCTGCACCACACTCACACAGGTCTTTTTAACACCTCAAATGGTGATGACAGAAGATGAGCTTCATTTTGTAAAACAGTCTTGTCTCTGGCCGTGACTTTCTCTCAGACTGGTGTAGCGGCTCTTTCAAAGGCAGGGAAATTGGACGTTTTACACAAAATGGTTGCAGGGTTATATTTGACAGTAAAAGCCGTGCTCCGACAAGGAGAAAAGCAAAAAGTTAACCGAGAAGAAACGCCACAAAGTCAAGCTGTGCTGCATAAGTTAGGTCAGATATATATGAAACTGTAGCAGTAGTTCATGTGAAGGGGTCGGGGTGGGGGGAAAAGGTTGTGGCACACTATCAAGTATCACACAGACAGCACCCGTGGGGTCATAAATGAGCTTGTCACTGTAGATTGTTAATTTTATAGCCGTTGGCCAGAAAAAAAAGCACGGACTTCAACGTTCCAACCGAGTAAACTCGTCATTTCTCAAAGCGTTCCAATATAACATTTGGGAAACTAAAAGCTCAAAACAGCTTACAGCAGTAACAACCACTTACTGGTACCACTTTATTTAAAAAGATAAAAAAACGTTTAAATATTAACACAGTCGGAGCATGATTTGACATTGAGTTTAACAGCTTTAACACGTTTTAATGTTTTGAGTTTCAGCTTTACTGACAGTGAAATAAATCACTTTTTCTTTCTTTGATACAGTTTTAAAAGAGAAATACAAAGAGTTACTCTCCTTATATTTGTTGAAAACTAATACTCTGTGCCTACATTGAATCCAAAAAGGTGCTTTTTCACAGTTTTTTTATAACCTTTCAACAGATTGAGGATGTCGTACAAACTGGCATTAATGCACTGTATTGTAAAAGATACACAAGTACGTATGAAAAATTGATGAAACACTGGGAGTAACAGCAGTATCGCTCAAAATCCACAGATACAAACAAGATTGTGTTGGTAAAAATGTACAAAATAGATTGGTTTCTGGCTGTCATGTTCTCTTCCTGTTCTGTCTCCACTATCTTTACCTTTTTACGTACATGTCATGCGAGCTAAAAGACGTCCAATCACAAGCTTGTTTCTACAAAGTGTTAGGTCAGTTACAATTGGCTGAAGGTGAACCGCAGTTGATTTGTGGACCGTGTATCAAAATGCATATTAAATTATGTGAGAGGGAACACACCCCTAGTTTTAACCCAAATGTTAAACTTTTTTTTTACCCTGCAGGGCTCTGGGGGCTAACCCTCTGTACTGCGACTGCCACATGCAGTGGTTGTCCGACTGGGTGAAAAGCGGGTACAAGGAGCCGGGCATTGCCCGCTGTGCTGGGCCTGGTGACATGACAGACAAGCTGCTCCTCACCACACCCTCCAAGAAATTCACCTGCACAGGTAAGCACAACACTACCACCCTTCAAGTGCATTCCTATTTAAATAGCCGTAGCCCCATGTTAGGAAATGTAAACACTTTTCTTAATGTGTGAGAGAGTAGGTGGAGTTTGACCCAAAATGCAGGAGACCAGGAAAGGTGGCAGAAAAGTAAAACATTTAATAAATGAACTGGAAAATGACAAAAATCATGGAAGTAACAAAAATGTTACACAGCAGAACATGATGACCTGACAAGGAGGAAGTGAAAACCAGACATGTAAAGACACGTCAGCCGAGACCCTCAATGGACATCTGCGCACATCGACGAAATGAGGAACACAAGACGTACACATTATGTATATCACATCACTAACAAATTGCAGACGAACAGCGCAATAATCACGCACAGTTCATGCATGATTCACTGATTATGTGAAAGGTATAAGAATCGGCCGATCTTTCACCCCCACGCGCAAAATGCGGGTCGCAGGAGAAAGCGACTGAACCCGCACCGAATCATTCTCACAGATCTCCCCAAAAGCAGCTTCCACCAGGATTCCTCCATCTTGGTGGGGTCCCTCCCCCAGCAGGCTCCTCCCCTAACAGCTGACTTAGAACTGGTGCAGAGTAGACCAGGGGATTCCTGCTGTTTAATTAGAACAAAGCATTGCAGGGCCCCGCGCCGGTTGCTGTCCATGGTGCTGACGCAGTTCAGCCCAGTGATCTGATTGCCAAAGTGAAGAAATTCAATGACGCGCGGGCTTATCTGATCTTTGCGTGGTTTATTTATACGTCTTTCGTGGTTTTAAACGTTGTTCATTCATTAAACGTTTGTGAAAATTTCACGTCTAAAGACAACAACTTTTTCCACGTTCATCCACATGACCTTTAAATAGGTAGAGGCAATTAACTTGACTGAAGAGAGCTGCTGATCATGAACCTGAAACTGGTGTGACCGACAAAGGGAAACCAAAAGCCTGACCACGAATAAAATAAAAACAAACTAAACCATAGAATCCTCACATCAAACAAAAACTCCCAAAAGAGGGCACTTACAACCAAATCCCAGTTACAGCTGTCTGATAAAAAGTAAAAAAGTAATTAAAAAAGTATTAATGTTTGTATGACAATGAATTAATTTTTAATGCAAAAATCTATTTACAAAAACAAAATATTTTTCATACAAATTGTACTTGTTTTTTAAAGAAAAATATAAAAAGTATTTTTTTATTAATAGAAATTAATAGAAAATTGTATTAATAGAAAAGCAAAATACTTAGTCATTAGCTTTTGTTAACACACAATTTTAATTTATTTTAGCAAATCACCAATTAATTTACCCATAATTAATTAATTTAATTGTTACTGTAAAAGGATTAATCCAGAGACATATTTCAGAGAAATAACTGTTGTTTTATTTGTCCTAAAATAAAGTTTCTTAAATGTTATTTAGAGCAAGTTTTATCAATTTTTCCATTATTTTTATGCAACTGCATGGTCACAATGGGCACTATCCTGCTTTTTAAGGGATTACCTGATCCCACAAGTTAGATTTTAATTCTCTACACTAATTTACTGGATAATTATGGATAATTGGTCCCCCACAAGACAGTTTAGAAAAAAGTTTTCCTCAAATATGTGAAAAAATAAAAAATTAGGACCTGTAAATGACTCGAATAACCTAAATGTTGTGAAGCATGACTGCAGCTGCCCCCTCTCCCACTGAATCTGTTCTTCTGACTGTTGACCTTATGCTTGCACCTACATTACCTTCCACTACATGACTGAAACTTATCTTTGACCTAATCTGACTGACGCGCTGTAGAAGTCCTGGGGCCTTGTGGTTTTCTGGTGCCAGGTAAAGTAGCCACTGATGTCCCACTTCTTCTCCTCTCTAATTGCCCCGTTTGAGACAGCCCCAGCCCAGTTTACCCCTCCCTTTGAAACCAGAGAAGACCGAACCGCTGTGCCTTCCCTTTCAGCCCTCGTGTTCTCACCGGCATCATGTCTTCTGAATGTTAGATGTTGGTGTGTTGTCATTAGCAGGGATACTGTATGGTGTCTGCTGGATACAAATATCAGCTGCTGCCAAAAACAGTTTTTTATTAAGTTGAAATCTGATTTAAACATTCAGATTAGAATTTATGCAAAAAATGTCATCTAGTCTGATTTTTTCACCATTATCATCATCAATATTCAAAAATATTTTGCATTCAGTTGTTTTATTTTTTAAGACAAAAATCTGATTTAAAAATATGTATATCCTACAATTTGTATTTATGCATGAGATCCATACAGGTCCTTCGTTTCCCCAAGTGTGTTTAAATCCATCTATCTTTTCTCTCTAAATATATCATGTTTATTTTTCATTTTTTTTTGTGTTGGTTGCGTCACACAGGCCCTGTCGATCTGAGCATCCAGGCGAAGTGTGAGCCCTGCCTGTCCAACCCCTGTAAGAATGACGGCACATGCACCAATGACCCCGTGCACTACTATCGCTGCACGTGTCCTTATGGATATAAGGTACCACCACCAGGAGGAAGCATGTCATCCTCAGGTACAGATAGCCTACATATTAAATAGAAATTAACTATTTTGTTTTTGTGTCATGTAGGGTTCAAACTGTGAGGATCCCATTCATGCCTGCATCAGTAACCCGTGCCAGAATGGAGGGACTTGTCATCTGAAAGAAGGAGAAGGAAGCAACTTTTGGTGAGAGATTGTTGAGTATTTCTTAAACTATAGTCGACTTATCTTAGTAAGTTCTGTTCTGCTCGGACTCAATTTGTCTGAAGCTGATATTTGGAGTAAAAAAAAAGTTGATTTTCCAGTTTTTTAATTAAAATGTTGGAAATTTTATATTTTGTTTTTGAAAAGTATTTTATTTATTTTACTAGCACACACCCATTTAAATTTACCACCATAACCTATTTATTTAATATAAATTAATATCTTGCAAGATTAGAAAAAATAAAAATAACGTATGTTAAACAGCTACTGATAATTAACATTTGTATTTATAATAGAAAAACAGATTCTCCTTGTGAATGTGACATTCTAGGATGTTAGTAAAGAAAAAAAAGTATTCCTTTCCAAAAAGACACAATAATATGATTACAAATTACACAATTTCAGTCTGAAACCTCCATCCAAAACCTCACAACTTTTTCTCAATTTTATGCTTTTCTGAAATACCTGAAAATAAAATATTAAAGAAGTTGCTGTTTTTTATTCTTGTTTTATTGTTTTAATCATCTGAAATGTCTTGTTGTGTTATAATCTGCCTCTTGGCCAGGACGCAATGAATAAAGAGATCTGCAGATCTCAATGGAACTTTACTGGTTAGATAATTACAATTCAAATAAAAATGAGAAACAAAAACAAACAGGACGGTGAGAAATTAATTCAAAACAATAACTAGATGCATAGAAAAAGACATTCAGCAGAAAAATTCATTAATTGACGTCAATTAGACACAACTTTACAATAAGTAAATATCTTAAAAGACTAGTTCCACTGTTTGAAGGGCCTTTTTGTTCTGCCCTGAGTCAACAAATGCCTGGATCAGATATGTGGATTTAAAAAAAAAAGAGAGAGAGAAGAAGTCTTGAAATTCCAAAAAGTGTATAATGCATTTTTTTTTTTTTTATCAAAATGTTGGAAATTATATATTTTGTCCCTGTTTGCAGAATTTTTGTCTTTTTAGAACCAATTCTGACTCGTATCGTGCAATCATTAATCCTCGGTTACTAATTTTCCTCTCTGCAAACCTCGTTTTCCTCACATTTCCATTTTTGCACATTTTCTTCTTCCCATCGTCAAATAAAATATTCATTGAGAATTTCTGCCAATGGCTATGTAATGAGCTATTAATCCACGGGAGTGTGTGTTACGCTGCAGCTCTATATTATGTCTGTGCAGTAGTTGTGCCTCAGACTGTTTAAAATACAGGCTTTAATGGGAAAATGTAGATGAGGCTGACTCTAGATTTATGTTGTGCCACTGATAGTGGATGGTATTGTTGTTTATCAAATCATAATTGGCTTTTTTCTTTAGAAAATCTTTTAAGCAGCAAAGTTTTGCTTCTCAACTAGTAAATGATCTTAGAGGTATGAATTCATTATCCTTTTATTTATGTTTCAATTTGAACATTTCTTCTCAGGGTGACAGAAAGCAGAGTTAACTTTGATAAAAATATATGTTCCATGGGTGACTATCCTTTTTACCTGTGTGGGTGTGTGTCTGTGTATGCTTGACTTCAGGTGTGTGTGTCCGGAGGGCTTTGAAGGAGATTCGTGTGAGATCAACATTGACGACTGCGAGGACAACGATTGCGAGAACAACTCTACCTGTGTGGATGGAATCAACAACTACACCTGCATGTGTTCTCCTGAATACACAGGTAACTCAAACCTGAGAGAGACCACTGAACTCTCATGTGCTTTGCTGCATTTTGTAGTTTCATTCATTTACTTAAGGTTGAAAATGCATAAATAAAAACTGATTTGTAGAAAACTTCTCTTAAGCTACGTTCACACCGGCATCGGCAACACACATTCAAGCAACCACTTCTAATGATGGTCATATGTGCCCATTTTGGACTTCCTCATTAAAAAATTCTCATGTTGCTACTATTGACTGTATAATAGAACTGGACAGAGCAGGTGTGACGTCACTCATAGAAAATGCCTTACTTTCTGCTCTTGCAAAATTGAGCCAATTTAGTCATTATTTTCCCTCGATACGGATGTCGCCATGTTGGAACCAGACAACAGTGATTGAGTCGGTCTGAGTCAACGTTTCTATGGCAACTGCTGTCACCAATTATGAGTGAGCTTGTTCAAACTCCATCCTCCCCATCCACTGAAAGTAGGCTCAAGAAAATCTGTCAGTCAAACATTCACATGCTTTTACTAAAACTTCTGATTGGCCAGTTTATAACTTGAATAACTAACAATAAAGAAAAAATGTGTTAAAAAAATAGGATTAGCAAGAAAATGTTATAAAAATGTATCCAAGCAAGCAAGAATGGTTATTCCGACATATAGAATGATTAATAGCTATTTATTTCTCAATAGACGTCTTTGGGATTTTGACTCCTGGGAGTCAGTAGGGCCTTCCTATTTGGAATGTTCAGTCCAGTTCTCTATATACAGTTACTACTCAAATTTCTACAACCGATTTCAGGCTCATGTACAAACGCACACCAAAGGTTCCCTTTTAATGTAAGGGAAAGTACCAACCATTTGAAATAGTGCTTCATGCCTGGTGTGAACGTAGCATCACACAAACACTGGTCTGTTGCTATAGTGTGTCTGCTTTTCTCTGTGCTAATCATCTCTGACTGCTAACCTTTGTGGCCGTGTTTTCTCTTTGTCTTTGGGTGTTTCGTTGTATTTATTTCTGTCTTGCTCTGCTTTCTGTCTATCATCTGTCATCTTTTTCTTTCTTTTTGGGGATGGGTGTGAGTTTGTTTTTTGGGCTTACAGCTGCTACCAATGAGGTGGAGAGAGGTTAGTCTGTTCTTCTCTCTGCCCTGTCTGTCCTTTCTCCCTTTTGTTTTCCAGTCGACATCATTTCCCTGTGCTTTTTCCGTGCAGCTTGTAAAAATGTGAGATCTAAAGCCACTGTATGGGTGGATTTAATATGGAGTGCCTGTTTCTTTGGTAGAAACACATTATTAAGTCACATTATAGAAAACACAGTTATGGGCGGTCTCCTTTAAGACAAAACAAACACATTAGCCATCATCATTCTGTCTGTGATGAAATAAACGTTCTCCAATAGAGGCCTGTCTCTAATAAACGCTGAACCGGCTGCCAAATTTTTTGAATAAATACTATTGGAAGATGTACTCTAGTCAGGAAAGTCACTTTTAATCTGTCATGGTCAATCTGAAAGACTGGGAAAAAAAGAGCTTTTCCTTTTTAGTGAACGGATATCTTTTTAGAAGAGATTTAAAATAAGAAAGAGATTCATTTATTGGTAATTTAGATTTTCATTGGAGCAATATTGCTCGCCATTTTTGTAGCACCGATAAGGTTAGATTGGGGCTGTGAGGGGTTGTAAGCTAGCGGTAGAGAGTGTGAACAGGTGGATGCTGGGAAGTTGCTCCCACCCACATCTCTGAGACAACTTTCTAATGAAATACTCTCGCTCTCTATGTCTAACTATGTCTTTGAAAACAACACAAGTTTGTAGATTTTTGGCTAAAAATGGCAAAATCATAATTAAAAGACCACTGGAAATGCTTTTCCAATCAATTAAAAGATGATCAGAGTCGATCTTTAAACAATATGTACTAAAAGTATTTTCCACTTTATGTCTCTAAAACCTTAAACCAGAAAAAGTTAAAGTTCCGTCAGTTGTGACACACCTAGATGTGTGAAATTTGATCTCCGCATTTGACCCATCCCCTGGGGGAGTGGTGAGCTGCAGACACAGTCGTGCTCAGGAACCATTTGGTGGTTTAACCCCCACAACCCCTTAATGCTGACTGTCAAGCAGGGAGCCACTTTTAGAGTCTTTGGTATGACTCGGATTTGAACTCACGACCTTCCAGTCTCAGGGTGGACACTCTACCACAAGTCCACTGAGCTGAATCTTCACTTTTTATGCTTCCAGACTCAAACTGTGGTCCAATTAACCGTCATAAAAGATGGGCTGATCCACCAAAGCAACATTCAGTAACCCTCAGACCTCCCTCCAGTGGGTCAGAGCTGCTGTTTGTTGTGGCTCATCATTGCACATTTGCACAAAGTGATGACACTTTTTTTTCCCTCCAGTGGATGTTAAGCAAAACGCAACCAGTTTTTAATTAGATTGTGAGAGAGGACGTCTTCGAAAACCCAAACAAGCAAAAACCTTTTAATTTCATAGAGACGCAAAAACATCCTGACTGATCATCACAAGCTTGTGTAATTACTCCAGAAGTCGACTCACTGGTGTCAGAGGATCCGTTTATTCCCTGATGCCTCATCAGTGATTCATTTGGAGTTCAGAGGATCAGGACGCTCTCTTGAATATCATCAAGAATGTGGCACTTTAAGCAGTGAGATCATTTATCAGACGTCTGTGCCGGTCCTAGCCATGAGAGAGACATCTATCATCGAGGACACAAACATACAACACAACCACACACATGCCGGCCTCTACACTTCACAGGCACTAACACCAAGAACTGTGTGAAGATGTTAGACAATATCGATGTACTTAAAATAATATATTTATTTATGTTGAAAAGCTGCTGATGTGATTTTTTTTTATATCTGTGGATGTAGGAGAGCTCTGTGAGGAGAAGCTTGACTTCTGTGCCCCAGAGCTGAACCCATGTCAGCATGACTCAAAGTGCATTTTGACTCCTCAGGGATACAAGTGAGTGCGTTTGACACACACAGACACACATGCTTTGTGTTCCCTCCTACAGGCTTTAGAGCTTTAATTATGATAGAATAAATGAGTTGTTGGTTTATCCTCACAGAGTAGTGTGCGTCCATGAACTTTTTAAACATTTTCATCACATCTTCAAACTTGCTTCACATTGAAAGTTTGATCTAAAATTTAATGCAATTTCGTGTTTCTTTTATTGTTTATGCCTTCTTCACAACTGCCCTTATGGGTGGATTAGGGCTGTCTGTGATAAAAAAAAATAAGCAAATCGCAGGTGGTGTACAGCAAATATCAGTCGTAGAGCGCTCGATGAACTCGTAGAGCGAAAATGTTCACCCGCATTTTTTTCTATGGGCATGCTGCACCCTTAGATCTTTATAACTGATCTCTCAGCCTCCATAATTATAGTGTTACTTCATCAACGCAGCATAACATCAGGGTGTTAATAGCAATAAAATAAAATGATCTGGATATAATCCAGCCCCCGGGTCTTGACCTTGACCCTACAAGCACAACAATCATACATACCATTTTCATGACGTCTTTCTAAGGTGAACATGGCCCTGTGGGGAACTGAAAGACACAATTGTGCTTCCCGTAAGATGCTACTGCATCTTTGGGCCTAAACAACCCAAATACCTGTTGTACCCGTACGGGTCAACTCCTGCATGTGTGCTTGTGACTAAGGCATTAGATGTACAGATAAGCGGTTTTCTTTTTACCTATAAACTGTTTTTTTGCCTGTTTTGTTGCCCCCAAATGGTCATGTATCAACATGTATTTTGTTCTGTTTGTGTGTGTTTACATGTGTCAGGTGTGAATGCACTCCAGGCTTTGTAGGTGAGCATTGTGAGCTGGACTTTGACGACTGTAAAGACAATAAGTGTCAGAATGGGGCGCAGTGCATTGATGCTGTGAATGGGTACACCTGCGTCTGTCCAGACGGATACAGGTGAGCTGCAACCTGTTCATCTTTAGAAGGTTTTATCACTGGTTCATTATATTGTTTTTTCATGATACAATAATTATATCATATTTAGCCTGTATTTGATGCAGAAGTATCAAGTATGGGATCAGTTTTTGACTGTGTCCTTTTTTTTTTAAGTGGGTTATTCTGTGAGTTTGCTCCCCCGATGGTCCTCCCCCGCACCAGCCCGTGTGATAACCACGAGTGTCTGAACGGGGCTCAGTGCGTTGTGGTGGGAACGGACCCACGCTGCCAGTGTCTCCACGGCTATGAGGGTGAACGCTGCGAAACACTCGTTAGCGTCAACTTTGTCAACCGAGAGTCCTACCTGCAACTTCCATCCAACCTGCTCTCACCGCAGACCAACATAAGCCTCCAGGTAAACACCTCAGCCTGGCTGATTTCTAGGTTTTCAATATTTTATTCCTTATTTTGGGAACCAAATAACAGCTTTTATCACCAATCCTTTATTTTTCAGATTGCAACAGATGAGGACAGCGGTGTGCTATTGTACAAAGGAGACAACGACCACATTGCCATGGAGCTGTACAGGGGGCGCCTCAGAGTCAGCTATGACACAGGCTCTTACCCACCCTCTGCTATATACAGGTACATGCACACACTGCTGAACACCGACATGATGGATGATAAGAGCGTGTTGCTTAAGCCTTTTCATTTTCGTTCCGTCAGTGTGGAGACAGTGAATGATGGAAGCTTTCATGCCGTTGAGTTAGTCGCCGCGGAGCAGACTCTGTCTCTGTCCATCGACGGCGGACCCCCGAAGTCCATCAGCTCCCTCAGCAAGCAGTCCACTCTCAACATAGATTCTCCCCTTTATCTGGGCGGTGAGTCTTTGATTGTCTTGTTGAATACTGTTATTTTAACATTTCTTAATGTAGCAGTGCATTGATTAACCCTTAAATGGGTGGTGAAATCAGAATCACTAAAACCAAAAAAGTGTATTTTTGTATCCATATTTACAAATCTTCTAGACATAACTGGTTATTTTGGTCCAGAAATTAGGTAAACTACAAACTGTTCAAATGTTATGTGTTAGGTATTTGTGTTTGCTTTAGTTAGTATTATCACTCCAAATTTATGGAGGCTTATATAGGTATAAGATATCTAAATTTACTCAGAATAGGATGCAACATGAAAAAAAAGTTCTGTTAATGGAAACACCAATAAAATACAGCTAACACTGAGAGAAACGGGACAAAGTCTTTGTTTTCTAATCAAAAAAGCTTGTTGGAATTGTGCACACTATACAGTCTAAGATCTTTTGAAGCGTTAAGGTGAAAAATGTTAGCTCCTCTTTCTTTTATCAGTGAGACAAACATTTGTTTTTTCAAATTTTTTGCAGTCATTAAACACCCACTCCTAAGAAAATTGTGTTTTTTGTGTTTATTAACATGTCAAAATGGCATTTCTGAGTATTTCTTTATTGAAATCATTGCGAATCAGGAGCAGAATAAAAAATTTCCTTTTGGAAAAGAGTTTATTTGTGACGTAGAAAATACACTGGACGGGCCAAAAGCTCCCTGCTCTATTGTATCCACTTATAGACAATCCATGTAAGTCTTTGTTTTCCTCATCTGAGCAGCATCTGCCTCAAAACTGTACGGCTGGATCACAACAATATTGCTCACAATTTTTGTTGCACTGGCAATGTTAGGTGGGGGTTGTGAGGGGCTGTACGCTAGCATGACGTGATGAGAAAGGGGGGTTAAGGTTATTCTGGAACATAAGTCCCGCCCACAACTCATAGGAAAATCTCTATTGAATTTCTGTCGCTCTGCAGAAATTATGTCCTTGAAAACGACACAGGTTTTTTGATTTTGGCTAAAAACAGTATAATCATTATAATAAGACCACTTAGAATTCTTTGAAAGTGTATCAGCGTGTGATGTTAAAGTTACTTTTTTGGTTAAATTGGTTTGTAGTAACTAGTTAGCTCACTGGTTTACAGATAACAAAGAGACCAAGCAAATGTATTTGAGTTTTGATGATAAAAATGTATTTATGTCTATCTTGTGTTTTTTTAACCATCTAACTGTAAGACTGCACTCAATGGTTCCTTTGATAAATTAGAAATCCCAAATTCTTCTTATAATTTCTCTATTTTTCCAATCTGTTGTTGTTAACTGATAAAAATAAAGCCCTGATTTGTTCTTGCAGGAATGCCGGAGCGAGCTTCTGCCTCTGGAGGTCTCTCAGCCTTGCAGCACAGCTCTGGAGGCCGCAATGGCACCAGTTTTCATGGCTGCCTGCGCAACCTTTACATCAACGGGAAGCTCCAGGATTTGGGGGCCGGTTTGGACCTCGCAGCTCTAAGTTCTGGAAGTTCACAGGGTCCCCAACGGTGGCTGGGCAACGGTGTGGAGCCGGGCTGCCAGCCCTGCCAGAGAGACACCTGCATTAACGGGGACTGCCACCCAACAGGTCAGCGGGGGTTCACCTGCACCTGTCATCCAGGATGGACAGGGACTCTGTGTGACCAGCAAGTTAGCAACCCTTGTGATGGGAACAAGTAAGTTTAATTTAAACACCAATTCCTTGACTTTTTTGTGGTTCTTATATTTATTTTTGTTCTCAGGTGTATTTATGGTACTTGTGTGCCAATCAACTCCTACTCCTACTCCTGCCGCTGCCAGCCTGGTTTCACTGGTGTCCTCTGTGATGAGAGGGACCATGACACAGTCAATTCCTGCAGTCTGTCTCACTGCAAACATGGCAAATGTAGAGTGTCGGGCCTGGGGAAGGCGTACTGCGAGTGCAACAGTGGTTATACAGGAGAAGCATGCGACAGAGGTTAGGAATCACTGATAAATATTTCTGTTTAACTCATCTTTGGGGAGAACTTCCAATCAATCAATTCCCTCTCCTTACTAAAACAAATCAAAGCACCGGTTTCCTTCTCTGTTGTTCGTGAATGTGTGTCTCTGCAATGAGCTCTACTAACGTTGTTTTAATGTCTCTGCACTAATGCTTCAAATCATCACTTTTGCAACTCAGCTTCTCCCGAGCCTCCTCTTAATCCCACGCGGGGAGCTACTCAGGTGAGACTACCTAATCCCAATCTAGCTTTCTTTCATTTTCTAAGGAAATCTTATTTGTTTCACTCATGCAAGCAAGTGACCTCAAATCACAAACTCTGCTTTACTGCTGCTGCTTTCTGTCTTCTTTAACTAAAAAGCTAAAATAGAAATTTTTGAAGATTCAACGAGTTTAGGAAATTGTGTGTCTTGATTAAAGTAAGCAATTTTTTTTGTTTTGACAAATACTATAAAGCGTTATTTCTGCTACCAAATTCAA
>NC_050512.1:20072243-20111900 GCF_002922805.2 Oryzias melastigma
GTAATTCAAAATGATTGAAACAAAGATGGATCTATTTGGCCGAATCCAAATTTTTCCCCTACCGCCTTTCCTTACCCCCATATTTACCCCTCGAAAACGCAGAGTTATGGAAAAATAGTGTCTTCAAAAATTTGGATGTTACTAACCCTGGATGATGTCTGGACCAGTACCAGTTTGCAGACCGGGGTACTCACAAAACTGATTTAATTGGAAGAGCTACCACATCAAAAACCTACAAGTTGGGGACACCCAAAATATCAAAAAGTGACGTGGAGTGGTCCTTAACCATTTGTGACGACTTGGGAATGTAAATGTGTTGCGATTGTAGCACCCAGATTCCTGCTACACACTTTTATAAGCATCATTTTATACATCTGCTCCAGATTTACAACAATTTGAATAAAGAAATACTCAGAAATTGAATTTAATCTTTTCTCTACATGTTTTCCATCGTGAGAAAAATGCTGCAAGAACATGTTAAAAACTATGGTGTTCCATTTGTGCCAAAATATAATTTTGGCACAAATGGAACCCCATAAAAAACCCCAAAAACCAGATTTTCATTGGAATGGGTCTTTAAAAACATAACTGAGATTCAGAGATATAGCATCAAAGATGACCGAAAAGTCCTTCACCGAGTCTTTTAGTGAATTCAGTATCAGTGTATGGTTGGCTGTCATTTTATATTGTGGACTTCTGACAGTTGTCGTTCTTGTGCATCTCCCAGAGGTGGCCTGCAGAGGGGAACGGATCCGAGATGTCTACCAGAGGCAGCAAGGCTATGCGGCGTGCCAAACCCAGGAGAAGGTCTCCCGTTTAGAGTGTCGAGGCAGCTGTCCGGGGGGGTCGGAAGGACAGGGCTCCTGCTGCACCCCCCTCCGTAGCAAACGTAGGAAATACACCTTCCATTGCACAGATGGCTCTTCCTTTGTCCAGGAGGTGGAGAAAGTGGTGAAGTGCGGCTGTACAAAGTGTTCTTCATAAAAAGAAAGAATTAAAAAGAAAAAAAAAGAAAGTCCACCGTTTTTTGCAGATTTCTCCAGATATTTTGTGTTCCTGCCCGCCTTACTTGATCCGCATCCATCTTCACTCATTTTGAGGAAACTACAGCGTATTCTCCGCCATGTTTTTCTGACCCCTGAAAATGGTAAAGGAAAAAAAAAGGAGAAAGGAGTTGTTTTGTTTTTTTTTTTTGTTAGTGCTGGACTGGTGATTTTATGCTTCCTCGGTGGGAACCTTGAATTGTATTGTAAAGTACAAAAAAAACAGACTTATTTTTTATTATGAAGTGAAGAAAAAAAAAAAAGACCAAAAAAAAAAAAAAAATCCCACAGAAGCGAACTTTGTCCTTTCTTCTTTTTGTTTGTCATCATGACTCCAATGATGCGCCACACTGTCCTGTCTCTGGAGAGCTGACGGCTCCGACCATTTCCTGCTTCGGACTAGTCAGTAGCACAGACTGAACACAGGGAGGAGCTGCACTTGAGGCCCCACTGTAGTGATCAGTCTCCTTTAGCCTCTGAGGCCGTGTGCACGACCCCACACAGCTGCACTCTTTTATACAGCCACACAGTGAAAACCCTTACCTGTCAGGTGGAAAAACCCTTCTGTTCATCCTCCCCGGTCATGAATGACAAGTATTTATTGTATCATAAATACCTGTACTTACTCAGTAGGTCCCCATCTTTTCCCAGATATCAATCTGATTCTTTTAATATATATTAATTTATATTTGTCCTTATTTTTGTATTAAAAGGCATACTCTGTCAAGCTAGTTGAACTAACAAAATGGTGTCCTCTATTTTGCTTTATGAGAAGCTGTTTTTTTGATCACTGAAACTATTGTGCTTGCCAGAGACCTTAGTTACATTTTAATCTGCAAATGTGACGTGAAGACATTGTATATTTTTGTCGCGTTTCCTGAGAGTTTGTACTGTGCCATTACCAGAAGGTCTTTATAATAAGAGTATATATAGATACTTTCCCTACCTATGTATTTCACACAGAGACTTTGTGAGTAGCATTGACCCTTAGCAGATGCATAGAAACTGTTTTTACCTTTTTAACTAATTTTAAGAAAACTGTGACTTTTTCTAAATGAAACTACTTTGTTAGCCCCTTCGGTCTCTGATGTTAACATGTTGCTGCTAAGTTTTTTGTACTGTAGACTTGGATCCTGATCTGTATGTTTAATAGAGCTTCATGCTCCTGACTGTATGGGGGCACTTTGTGTAACTGATAAATATGCCCCCCCTCCCTCCCTCCAACACACATGTGCATTGTGCTTTATATTTCCCTCCTTCATCCCAGACTAATGTCAGTTCCCTGACTGATGTTTGTTTATTAAACACAATATTTACCTCACATTTTTACATCTTTGCTCTTTTGTTGCATGGAGTCTCAGTATGGTAACCCACGTTTTGTACACAAGATATCTCTTCATATATTTTGTAAAATGTTCTTTATTCTTAAGATTTTCTTATTAGCATAAGTAGTGGAGATCAATTAAAGTCTAATCATTTTTTGATCTATTATAAAAGAGTTCCCGGTTGTCTTTTAAATAGGATTATGCAGTTTTTAGCCAAAATTTGTCATTTTCTAGAAGATTTTTTTCTGCAAGGCAGCAGTAGTTTATTAGAAATAAGGTTGTTGGTGAAGTGTAAGCCTGCCCCTGGTACCCGACATCCTTCTGTTTACATGTTCTCACACTAGCTTACATTAGCAGTGAATCTTGGAGATGTTCAGACGTACAGTTTTTTTTAAAACAGATGCTAGCTCAGACGGGTTAAACAAAGATGTGCATGGATTTATTCGTCTGCAGGTGGATGCATCGGCATGGAGCGGGGCACTTTTTTGTACCACTTACGTCACTTCTACAAAACTGCATTTTTTTCATCTTTTCCTGATTCACAACAATTTGAATAAAAAAAATACTCAGAAATGCAATTTTAAACAGTTTTCTATGTATATGCCCTCCACCATCAGAAAAATAGAAAGACACTGTCTTTAAGGGTGTATTCAGACTGGACACCTTTGGTTAGCTTAAAAACCTAGTCTCCGCTGAGCGGTCCCGAACAGTATTTTGAGCATTTCCATTGTAAACGAACACATTAAACCACATGCATCAAAGTCAATATGACAGAATACATATTTTCTGGAGAGCAAATATTGAAATTTCTTAAGATTTAGGTTGATTTATTCTGGAATATTATTCATGTCTGTTTTTATTCATATTTATGTTAAAAAAAGATAGTTTTCAAAGTTTTAACAATTTTGTTTTTTATATATTCAATAAATGTTTGTCCTGTTTGGCCTTTGACCTACTGTGTCTTTTAGGTTTTTGCCCCTTGCGTGATTTGAGTTTGACACACCTGCATCAATCTGTTGAAGGTCCATAGAAAAGTAGAATGAGATGGTTGGGGTGGAGTCGCTGTAGCCACTCATTGATTGGCAGAAGGTGATGACGGGATTAGAAAGTGCCGATATAGCGCTAAGCTAGCTTTTAACGCTTCCAGCGTTTTCCTCTTTATGGCGGTATTCTTCTTAGCCGCCCACAATCTTCTTTTAAGCAACAATAAATTATTGTCTGGCACGATTTACCAAAAGTAAAGGAAGAAAAATAAAATCTGTTGGATGACCTCCATTGTTGTTGCTTTTCTAGTCGTAGCACTACAATGACGCGCTGGCGGTCTACACCACTCAGTGGGAGTGAGGAGAACTCCGTAATGGACCGTACCGGATCACTCAGTGGAAACGAGACTAAACTGACACACTTTGTTTCCCCTGATAGTTCTGAACAAATTTTCAGTCCGGTTACATTCAAGTAGACCAGGAATCGCTCTCTGACTCATCTTTTGAGGTGGTCTCGCTTTGTTTCCAATTAGACTATAATTCAGTCAGTGTTTTTCTCAGTCTGAATAGGCTCCATGCTCGGAACAGAACAACTGAACCAAACATACAAACGACTTCCACTGTTCTTTCTCTTGTTGCTTTGCCCCTCCCTCATAATTCCTGGCCAATGTTTGAAGAGATCTTTGTTTACAAGCTTTAGTTTGTAACAGAAATGTCTGGTTGAAGGCAGTTTGAATACAGACAAAGTCCAAGACGCGGTCTTGAACAACAGACTTTTCCGGTCTGAATGGGTTTCCCTTCCACACCAGATTTTGGATCTCTACACTTTTTTTAAGACTGACATCAGTTTAAAAGAAAAAAAGAGGCCTGAGTTTGTTTTAGATGCAATCAGAATGTTAAAGTGCTCTTTACAGATTTAAATACTCTGGCCAGCTGTCAGCAGTAGAATATTTAATTGTGTTCTCAAATTCTTCTTCCTTGTACAACCTGACCTGAAGCAGAGCAAACCCTCTCACTGAATCAAATTTGCAATCAAGCAAAATTGCCACCAGGGGAAGTGAGTTAGATTGTGTTTAGTCCAGAATCATTTGGTGTAGTTTGGTTTGATTAGATGGGGAATGCATTTAGTTGGATTTGTCGTTAAACAACAGTTTTGAGAGCAGAACAATCCACTTGGAGGCGTCATACTCTGACAACAGCTATTTGGGGACGAGTAAAAAGAAAACGCAGGAGAAAGAGAGAAATGTACTCCATTGATTGGCCTGACAGGAGACATTGATTCCCTTCAACCAACTTGTTTACAACCCCACAAGCAACTGTGATAGATGGTTCCCTGACCATAGATTGATTAGCACTAGCACCGAGTCACACCTCCACAGTTGCCCACAACACATTTTTTAAATTGGTTTCTGCTTTTTCAGACTTATGCTCTGGTCTCTGTCTTTCTTTTATTTCTCATACTGCACATCACTTATACCACATTATCTTTTTTTATTTTATTGTCATTATTTTATTTAATGGAGTAGTCTATCTGTGTTTTCATTGCAGGGCATCACACCAGGGTTCACTTGCAAGTAACCTAAGTTTTATATTTTTCATCTGCTCAAGAGTAAAGATCAACCATCACACCTGTGAAGGCAAAGTGAGCTATCCCAGGAAATGAGTTCTGATAGAGGCCCAACAATGCTGGTGTAAATGTGACAAATCAAAGCAGCTTTTACCAAACCCTCTGCTGTGTTGCATGAAATAGTCCAAATTGCAATGGTGTTATGTTTTGTTCCTTTTTTTTTCTTTTTTGTGGCTTTGGAAAAAATCAAAGCCAGGTCTTAAGTATAGACATCCTTTTCTCAAGGGAGGATAGCAAACAAAACCTCTACAGAGTCAATAGTCTGATGCAAATACTAAAAAACAAAGGCGTACCTTAGCTTAGCTTAGTTTAGTTTAATTTTGCTTCGTTTCATTTCGTGGGACAGCGTACAAACATTAGGCTTAAAAAGCAAAGATGCTTCATCGTATTGTAGCTTAATAGCTAATTTTCATGTGTACTCTTTTTACAAAACAATACATTATAGCTAAACATTATAGGCATATTTACCAATTTAAATACCTCACAGTTGCCCACCAGTGAAGATAGGCTCCAGCAGCCTCTACAGTCCTAATGAAAGCAGTTGAGCCTATACATAATAGATGACAGATGACAAACCGATTGGTTTGCTATTGGAAAGGGAATGACCTGCTATAATACAACAAAATATTTATTCCAGATTTTTAACTGACATGTATGAATGTTCCCATGTATATTCCTATAATGCCGTTTTGAAAGATTTATCACATGCTGACAGCTTTGACACAGCATAAAATTAACTTTTATGGATTTTTGTTTGGAATCATTTTAGTAATACCGCAAAAAAATGTTACTGTCTTAATTCAATGAGAACAATAAGCTCAATATTCTAAAATACCAAATGAAAGAAATTCACTTTGAAAGCCAAAATTATAAAGATGGTTCAAACTTGTGTCTCACAAATGATGATAGTCATTGGAATAAAAAGTTTGGAATCATCAGCAGCAGAGGGCAGCAAACACCATGGACTGAAAGCTCCACAGAGTATAAAGTACTCTCACTCCAGGAGATACATGTCAACATGTTTTCCAAAGGCTTTTATGCAGTTCATAAGTATTTCATAATTTCATAATTTTTAATGTTTTATAATGTTTAAACTGCTCACTAGAGCCATCCAAACCAACAGTATGTGACAAGAACATCACAGTTGTCTACTCAAAGGTGGTGATGTATGTTTCTATTGGATGTCGTCATCTATAAAGATAGTCCCATAAACAGAAAAATGTGAAAGATAAAATATTTAAAAGTGTTAGAAAAATCACTTCAGAACACAGAATAGACAAAAATAGATTGGAGCTGAACAGGTAAAAGTCGGTAGTCCAGTTTTGTCCCCAAAGTTTAAATTTAAAATGTTTCATATAAAATGCAATGGTGGAAATAAAAGGTGAGACGAAAGACGACTTTCAAAGAGGAACATTATTATTAGAAAGTAAATAAGAAAGAGTAACAAGGGGAGCTGAAAGAAGCTGAAACCCTGACTTTGAATGCACTAAGAGGGATTAAGAGTGTCAAAACCAGATGCAACAAAACAAAACACTAATTTTGTTTTTTATTAGGAACAGGAAAAGACCAAATACCGAGAGAAACTACAACACCAACACTTCCAAAAACAAAAAAAGTAAGCTTAAAATCAGAGATTAAACTTTCCTACAAAATTTACAAAGATCTAAAAACAGCAGCCATGAGTCCAGCAGTGACCAACATCCTACAAGCAAGTAGCCATTAAAAAGTCCTGCCTCAGGGCCGGACGTTTCATAACCTGTCAGAGAGTGCTGCATTTGAGTAAAAGCGAGTCGATCACTTCTGACTTCTGCATTCTTGCGACTCGACTTTGAAACTCTCTGAAGTGGTGCTCAGTTGCTCTGGAGGGGTTGTATTCAGACCGGGGTTTGTCTCCATGCGGCTGCATTGGCCAGAAATCGTATCAGGGTCAGCAGGGATGCAGCACGGTGCACAATTACGATTATTGGTGGAAAAACCTGCCAGTGCAAAAATATATAGTTTACGGCAACCTCTTTAAATAACTGTTTTTGTCGTCTTTTTTCAGTGTGAAAATACAGCCCCAGTTCCCTGCAGCATAAAGAAAGGGTTTTTTTTTTTACTCAGCTCACCATCCTCTGTGGTTTCTGTGTGGGCCGCAGAAAGCTAAAATGACTTTGATGAAATAAAAAGCGTCAGTAAGGATGTGGAAAATGACAGGGTTTCTGAATGTATGTTCCTCTATGTCAAAAGGAACCAAAGATTCTTGTTCCAGTCACAACAAACCTTCTAATACAGAAAATATGTGTAATCTCTGTAAGAAAAGGGGCATATAAAGTAGATTTGAGCCACAAGATTGTCTCCCACTCACCTGAAACAACAGAAACCTCTGAAAAAACAGGTTTGAACCTAAAAATAAAACAATGTACAGATCTGGTAATCTTACAGGTACATGTATTATATGCATAAGTACAGTTTGGTTCTAAGTGTACATACCTTAGAAGAAATTAGGATTTCTTGGTCATTTTTCAACTTTTTTTCCACTCAAAATTAATGGTTGGGTGAAGTCATTTACAGTCAAAAAATTCTATTTACCCTTTTTAAATCATTATAAGAACAAAAACTTCTCAAATGACCCTGTTCAAAAGTTACATACAATGAAGACTGTACTGAAAACATGCACACAAGCTGATACAAAAGGATTTAAATGACCGCTAGAGGTAACCGTCCTCACCTGAACTCATTTCACTGTAATCAATATGTGTGTATAAAAGATCTTAGAGTTTTAAATGACCCTTTCATCAAGTGCTGCACTAATATTTTTAGATCCTGAGTCATGGAGAAAGCTAAAGAGCTGTCAAAAAAATCTATGGGAAAAGGTAACCGGACTGTACAAAACAGGAAAGGGTTATAAAAAAACATCCAAGGAACGGAGAATATCAGTCAGCAGTGTTCAAACTTTCATCAAGAAGTGGAAATTGAGGGATTTCCGTTCAAACTAAATCATGGTCGCAAAAATGTGGCAGAAAAATTAAGGATGCAAAGAAAACTAATAACTTCAACTGTGATCCAGGACTCTCTGAAAAACTGTGGTGTGGATGTTTCAAGATGTGCAATAAAGAGGCACCTGAAGAAAAATGGGGTTCACGGTCGGGTCGCCAAAAGAAAGTCTTATTTTTAAATGCCACAAAATAGCTCATTTACAATACGCAAAACAGCACTGAGACGAACCTCCAAGCTTCTGGACCAAAGTAATTCAGAGTGACCTGTCTTTGGTTCCAACAGAATAAGATGAAGATTCTGGAGCGGTTTTCTGTCTCCTGATCTGAGGAGATCCTAAACCAACAATTCAAGCGAGACAACCAATGAGCTTAAAGGAACTTGAGGTTTTCAGCCAAGAAGAATTTGCTGCTTTACGATTAGAGAACATAAAAAAACCTCATCCACAACAACCACAAGAGACTTCAAACTGTTATTCATGCAAAAGGAGGCAGTACAAGGTACTTAGAACTTTTGAAGAGGATGATTTGGGATGTTTCTGTTGTTATTATGATTCAAGAAGTGTTAACACTATTGTCTAGCAATGAATGGCTAAATTCAACCACTAACCAGCATAAGTGGAAAATAAGTTTTTGTGTTATCATTCATATTCTCTGCAAAAATAACCTATAATTCATAATTTCCTCCTGGGTAAACTTATAAACTTATGAGTACAACTACATCTAACCCAAGTGTTACTTGCAGACCTGCTGTCCTGTTGTTCCGAGTATGTCGGAGGTCATGAATTATAAACTGCAGTCCACACTCAGGTGTTCTTGTCCTATTCTTTTCTCAGGATCCTGATGCTCTAAAAAAAACGTTTGCTTATGTTAGATGATGCACCGACTGAAGTTTTACGTTTTTGGAGTGTTTTTTTTATATTATTTGATTGACAGTATAACTTGAACATCCTTCAAAGAGCATTTTTTTCAGATGTTTCTCCCAAACTTACATCCCTGAGAGTGTTCCATGTGTGACAGCTGTCCCCACTTTCCTCTCAGATTTACAGAACATGGTTGACTCCATGTCCCCCTCTGAGTGTTTGTGTCTGTCTCTGCTCTATTTTTAGGAGGTTGGAAGGACACTGCCGAGGGTGAGACTGCAGACCTTCCGATGCCGTGCACTAATAATTCAGCTGCTTCATGCATCAGCAGGAAATAGAACCGGCAGCCAGCTGTGCACAGCTGCAGCACACACATGTGGCTGCCGTTAGAAATGTTCACATCTTATTAATAAAGAATGTGTGACCTGCTTTGGCTTCTTCTCGTGAGGTGACAGCATGCGATCACATCGACAAAAATGAAGGAAAAAAGATGCTCGCATTTCCTCACTTTTGGACATTTTTAATTTTGTTTGTCAACAATAAATACTTTTCTGTGAAAAAATACGTTGGTAATAAAAATTAGAGATCAGTAAAGTCTCGATAAAGAGGCGATAGTTCTGTATTTTTTTTCCTCACAAAAGTTTTCCTAAGATTTGGAACAAAGATTTTCCAAATTTAGGAAAATATTATACCACTTCATTTTTTTTAGCAGGTATGGACAAACTTTTTGACTCGTGGGCCACAAAGGGTTCTAGATTCAGGAGCGTTTTAGAAATCCACATAGAAAGAGAAAGAAATAACATGGAATATGGATGAAAAGGTGCTTGAATTTTGATTAAAAATTAATATATATATTTAAAAACAAAACAACATTTTACAGTTTTATTTCAATGCCAAATCCGAATTCTTCCCATACCCCTCCATTTAATAGGGCATTTGAAGGGAAAGGATGTCTGAAAGACCCAATCCCAATTATTCCCTTCTCCCTTCCCCTTCATTTATCCCTCCAAATGGAGAGTTATGAAAAAATAGTATCTCGTATTTTCGGACGTCACTCTAACTCGATGACATCACCAATAATTGTCTAACTCAGAAAACAACAAATCTGACATCACATTAATGCAGAATAACTTTTTGCATCTAAACAAAGGTCAACATATTTTTAGTGGACCGTCTATGGGGGGACACCAGAATGACAGGAAAATTAAACATTATCAACAATTATCAATTGATTCCAGTTTAGCAGGCCAGATTAAATAGCTTATGGTAAATAGTTTGCCCCTCCTTGATTTGTAGTAATATAAAAAAAATGGATTTCAAAAAGGTTTGTCCAACTTTTAATTTTTTTTTTAAACATTCTCAAACTAACTAGTAAAAGTTTTTAACTTCTAAAAACTGAATTTAAATTGATGAGATTTTCCGTTTTGCTTTTATCTGTAAATCAATTAACTTTTCATGCTTTTCAATATTCATACGCCTTACAAGTAAAAGACTGCACAATGCCACACTAAATCTTTGATTGGTTTTCTATTTTTAAGCTTATTGAATTAAAAATAAAGAACTTCATTTATAATTTGTCGTATGATTGCTTAACTTATGAATGCGAGGATTATTATTTATCAAAAATAACATTGCTTTTCTATCTAAAAGTTTCCAGTGAATGAGACAGAGTTGCTGGACTTGAAGTATACGAATCTAGTAAAACTTTTGTTTTTCTGCAGCCTCATGGTGGCCTTTTCCAGCAGTGCAGGTGAGAGGCACATTAAGTGTCTTTTAGGAGACGTACAAATGAAATAAGGACAGTCATTAGCCAGCCAGCAATAATAGATGAATTCACTTAATCACACACTGCACTCCAGTGAGATTTACAAAGATTTTCTCAGTCTGTAACCTACATGCAGCATCTGCACACTTTTTAAAATGTATCTGACCCCTTTTTTTTTTTTTATTAATCCTCTTTGCAACGGTGACTATTCTTACTCATAATGCTTCCCCTGCAGATGTGAGATGTAGGTTAGCGTCCCATTACACCGTGAAAGCTACAAGAATGGACATCCTTTCCCTGCAACAATTGCAAGCTATGTTTTCTACCTATCATACCAGACAAACACAACAACGTAATTCACACGATGCAAGAAAATGTGGAGGAAAAAAGACATTTTTTTAAAGGTTGACAGGTACATGGCAGATTTGCTTTTGCTGTAAAAATCAAATGTAATATTTCACAGGTTGAATTGGAGAAGCAACAAAAAAATACAACTCTTTTTGTCATTGTAAAACATTGCTATGTTTATAAGATTAAGCAGTATAACATTTTAAACTCGTAGCCTTTGTCTGCACAAAACAGAATATTCCATTGTTTGATTTACTTAAATCACCCTTTTTTATACATAAAAACCTACATAAAATCAAATCTCCCTCCTTTAATATCACCCTGTAGACATAACATGTTGTCTCCAAAGCGCAGAATTACCAAAGACCCGGTGTGACACTGTGGCTCGGGAAAATTGGGTGCAAAGGTTGCTGGGAAAGCTCGTTTGAACGAAACAGAGGATTGAATCTCTGACTTGTTTAGAACGCCACTGTCTGGAAACAGAACAAGTCGGTCAAATTTAAATGTAGACTGAAGAAAACAATTGTAAATGTGATGCAAATGGGGCTGTAACTTGGAAGGAGGCCTCAGGCACGTTAGGGAGAAGGGTTTTTGATAAGAAATCATTTGAATGTGGAAATTAGTAACAAGATACGCATTAATTATGCCCATGTGCAGTGAGAAAAGTAGGTTTTCATCAATGTAAAACTACAAAGAGTTACTGAACATAAAACTGGGATGAAATGGTGCTTGTGTGCAAACATCAGTCTGGTTTGAAAATGAGCAGAATAAGACAATTGTTCTAAAACAATAATCTATTATGTAGACTTTTTTGCAGTTTATATGTTATTTTAAAATGTAGAAAATGAGAAAAGTTTTATTTTTATGAGTTCAGTAGTTTCAAATGTTTTTATATTTGCTTAATAGAATAGAATATCTTTATTTCTATAGCCCTTTTCCCAGAAGGAATCACAAGGTTCTTTACAAAAGGACCATAAAATCAAAAATAAACACTAATCTATTCCTCTATATAAGGAAGGGAAAACTTTAACAGGGGTTTTGTTTAATAATGTCATGCAATTAATATTTTAAACAATAATTATGACTCTTAATAATTCATCTATATTTAATATAACCTAATCATTTTTGTGAAAAGCCTAATTTTTATGTATTTTCATTTAAATTCTTGAAATTGTGGCACAGTAAAATATCAAAATACTACTAAAAAAAAGTGGCTTTGAAACTAAATTTTGCTTCATCCTCTAGACAAAAAAGAAAGAAAAGCAAAAAAAAAAAGTAAATTTTCACCCTGAAAGCTTTGTTTAAACTTAGCAGATATACCACTTTCCTCCACTGCAACAGAGTGAGGTCAGTGCAGGCTCTGTAGCCGTAACCATGACAACGCATCACATCAAATAAACCGCTTTTCATGAAAAACGATTTAAAGTGAAAGATATCACAACTAATAGTAATATATTTAAGATTCATTTTCTTTGTGAGTGAGCAAGGTAAAAGTGGGGTGATCCACTTTGAATTTAATGGACCAAAGAAACCATCGACCCAATCAGTCCTTTTGTATTATCACTTACATTTTTGATGAACCTTGTTAGATATCATCCCTGACATAACAGATAATATTTATAGATTAAAGATGAGATTTATTTTAAAAATGCACAGAATTTTCTGCTGATATATCATTTGACAAAAAGGCTGGATTTGACTTCTTATCGGATTTTCAGTAAAAAATAAGAAATACTAGCAAAGATGCCAACTTCTCGTTGCTCAACTTAAGAATTTCTTTATTTCTACGGGAAAAACTAAAATGATAAAATGGTTTTCCGCAGAGCGAGTTGTGAGGTTTTTACTTTGTGCCTTCTTCCCTGCAGCAGCCTCTCTGCGGAGTCACTTCTGGTGGTTTTGAGGGTTGTCAGCATAAAAGCTTTCGTGTTCTCACTGGTCAGGGCATCTTTCACAGGAGCAACCTTAAGCTAGAAATTATTAATGTTTGTTCCTTTTAGTGTATAGATGGGGAAAACAGAAGTGCACTAATGGGAGCGACTTATGTAATCCCATTTCTAGAGATTCAAAGAAACTTTAACCTCTGATGAATACATAGAAGAAGATAATAGTTAAATCAATATAGCTGAGTTGGGGATTCATTTGGTAAACTTTTTAAAAGTAAAAATTAATCATTATTATTATTTTTTTCGACTATTTATAGATTCTTTATTTCCAGTATTCATCTAGTATTTCACATTTTTCTGGATTTTCTTCTGTAATTGTTTGAAAGATAAATTGGGTGGCATATTGAGTGACTACTTCATGTCTTTTCATGTTAATTACTAGATGGGAGGCACAACATATAAACTTGGTGGATGGGTTGCATTTGGTAGGACCGATGTTTCCTCAACATGTGTTTGTTAAGGTGGTATTCAAACAAATGATCATCATTTTTGTTTGGTCCAAGCAAATGCTAGTTTGACTAAATTCCTGGTGCTCTATGTTCTCCTATTAGTGGACATGACATAAAAAAACTTGTTCCCACAAATTAATAATTTGTGCTAATTTGTGTGCACAAAATACGTATTGCTGGCCACAATTTAGTATTTTAAAAGTCAAATATTAGAATTTTATTAGAATTTTGAGCACACAAACTAGGATTTTAGTTTGATCAATTCCAACGACTGATTTCTCTGCACAAAATGCTAATTTCTCTGCACTAAATATTAATTTGTGCACAAATACTGATTTGTGGGTACAAAATGCTAACTTGTATCCAAAAAATGCTAATTTGTGGGTACAAAATACAAATTTGTGTATACAAAAGTTTGATTTGTATTAACAAAATACTAATTTGTGCCCCCAGTTTGGCATTTTGTGAGCACGAGTTGTTAATTTGCGTGCACATAATACTAGCTCTTGCCCACATTTGTTTCACAAAATAGCCTACTAGTTCATGCACACAAAATACAAATTTTTCATTAAAAAAATACTAGTTTGTGCACACAATATTCTAATTTGTGTCCGCAAAATACTTATTGCTAGCTACAACTTAGTATTTCAAAGTCCCAAATTAGCATTTTATTAGCATTTTGTCACTGCAAATTAGCATTTTGAGCACACAAATTAGGACTTTAGTGTTATCAATTCCTACTACTGATTTCTGTGCACAAAATGCTAATTTGTGTCCACAAAGTACTATCTTGTGCTCACAAAATACTAAACATGAGTCCAAAAAAATTCTCATGTGTGGGAACAAAATACAAGTTCTTGCCCCAAAAAGACTGATTTGTACCCAAAAATTACTCATTTGTGGGCCCCAATAAGTATTTTGTGAGGACGTATTTTTGATTTGAGGGGACAAAATGCTAGCTCTTGCCCACAATACTAATATGTGGGCAAATACTAGCCCACAAATACTAGTTTGTGGGCACAAACTTTCAGCTTTTGCCAACAAATTACTTTTTTGCGCCTACAAAATTCTAATTTCTAAGCAAAAAATGCAAGTTGGTCCACATAAAATTTAATTTGTGTCCACAAAATGCTTATTTTTGCCAAATAAATACTAATTTGTGCACACAAAATGCTCATTTGTGGCCCCAAAATAGCATTTTGTGAGCAGAAATTATTAGCTTGTTGGCACAAAATACTATCTCTTGCCAACAAAATACTAATTTGTGCACACAAAATATTAGTCTATATGCACAAAATACTAATTTGTGCACACAAAACGTTAGTCTGTATGCACAAAATGCTAATCTGTGTCCACAAAATGCTAATAAAATGCCAATTTGTAGCCATGAAAATCTAATTGTTGCACACAAAATGCATATTTGATCCCACAAAATGCTATTTTTTGCATAAAGAAAATATATTTATTTGCAATTAGCATTTAGTGGGTGCACACAAAATACTAATTGATGACCAAACATTATTAAATTTAGAGAATGCGTCTTTTATTATTTTTATTGCCCAAGGCACCTTTCCTCTTTTATTTTTTTAATCCTGCTCCATCACACTAGCTGTCTGTTTGGAGTCATCAAAACAAGACCACGCCATCAAATATGTCGGCTATCTGTGCTGAGGGAGGTACAGTCTTTTAGAGTCTTTGTTGTGAGGTGCTGAGGATCATAAAAACACAAACAGTTGATAGGCTCAAAATATGAAGTGAAAGTGAATGACTGGACATCCTCCAATCACTGTTTTCAAACAGATGCAGAAAAAGTCAGAAGTCTTCAATGATAAACTTTATTCAGGACAGCACTCCATCATGTCAAAACCTTGGCTTGTCATGTCTTGCATGTTTGGATCAATTTTTAAATAATTAGTGCATCCTTCTTAAATGTGAGTTTTAGGGTGATCAAGTGCTTTTTGGAATTTTCTTTTCATGAGGAAAAAACTTTTACAAAGGATGATCTGTGGGGATTGGAATTAGCAGCATGTGGTGAACATCTGGATATTTGGCTGTGAAAAGCTTCAGTTTGTCAAAGTTTGAGGTTGAAATCCCCTGAAAAGTATTTGTCAAATATGATCCAAAAGGATCCAGTGTATCCATAATTGCGCACAGATTTAAGTATGAATCTCTTTTATTTGGGGATCTTTGTCCGTTTGTCGTCTTCGAACCTCTCCTCGGTGTCTATAATTTGCTCGGATAAAGCCCCTCTGTGGTAAAACACAGCCACGGTGGTGTTCCCGCTGTCCTGGCTTCCTCTGGCGTTCGTGGAGACGCTCAGCTTGGTCACCAGAGAGCTCTCCCGCCTGTGGTGCCCTCCTGCGTCGTTGCTCGCCATCATGGTCTCCACGGCTGCGCTCACTGCGGCCAAAAAGCCGCGTCCGCGGCAGCGCAGCAGGCGTAGGAAGGCGTCCCTGAAGTCCGCGTTGAACGCGTAAATGACCGGATTGAGGGAAGAGTTGCTCCATCCGATCCACACAAACACGTCGAACGTTTTCTCGCTGACGCAGTAAGGCCCCCGGTGGGCTCCTGGAGCGCGGGGCCCCGGGCAGAAGGGCTGAGCGCAATTAAGGATGAAGAACGGCAGCCAGCAGCAAACAAAGACCCCCATGATGATGCTGAGAGTTTTCAACACCTTCGTCTCCTTCCTGATGGAGACTTTGAGCTCGCTGTGGGACTGACTGGGGCAGGGAGAGTCTGGATGAAGACTGATGCGGGACTGATAGGAGTTTCCATTCGCTCCAAGTTCTGTGCACATGTGGGGGAATAACTCAGGGACGTGGGATCTGCAGCTCTGCGCGTGCTCCGCAGCTCGCTCCAAGGAGGAGATGACTCTGATCTGAGTCTGGGCAATCCGGTAGATGCGCGTGTATGTGACGATCATTATAACCACAGGGATGTAGAAGCTGATGAGGGAGGAGGAGATGGCGTAAGTGCGGCTCAGGCTGGAGTCGCAGCTCCCATCTGCGCTTTTACCCAGCGGCATCAAACCCTGAGCGCTCAGGTCACCGATCTCCGCCCGGTGCCAGTCCAGCTGCACGGGGACAAAAGAGATCACCACGGAAACAGTCCAGGTCATCCCGATCATGACGAACGCCACCTTCTTGTTCATGCTCCTCTCGTAGCGGAACGGGTTGGAGATGGCCCAGTATCTGTCCACGCTGATGACGCACAGGTTGAGGATGGAGGCAGTGGAGCACATGATGTCGCAGGCCAGCCAGGTCTTGCAGAAGCCCCCAAACGGCCAGAATCCGGCCACCTCCGCCACGGCTTTCCACGGCATCACCAGCACGGCGACGAGGAGATCCGACAGAGCCAAAGACACGATGAAAATGTTGGTCACTTTGGCGCGCAGGTGGCGGTAGCGATAGACGGCGGCGCACACCGTGAAGTTCCCCAAAAGTGTCCAAATGATGAGCAGGGCCAGGACGCAGCCGGTCAAGGCTCGGTGCGCCGGCAGCTCCACCCGGCTGGCACTTCCAACCAGCGCCAGGGCGGTGGTGTTACTCATAGCCGAGTCGTGCGCGCGGCCACATGTCGGACTGGACGCGCACTAGTGCGCAGAGGCAAAGTTACCAGAAGGAGCCTCGCGCTCTGTGGAGATGGCGCGTCAACTCAGGCTGATCTGCGCCGGTGCGCAGAGCGCGCAGCAGATTTACTGAAAACCACGCGCACCAGCTGACAACTCATGCACGCGCGCACACACGAGACAATCTGGTCACCTGAAGAAGCCGACAGTTATGCAGCCAGGTTTTTGATCAGATGAACATTTCACATCTCTTCAGCCCAGATTATCATCCGCTGTCCACGTGAACCGTCATGAATGATTCAGATTATAGGAACGTGATAATCCCGTTTCAATCTTGACTCCTTTATTTCTTACATGACGTGAATATGAAGTGGAAACAAGTCTCCTTTATGATTTAAATCTTTGAGTTTGTTTTAAAAGGAAGTTAGTTGTGCTCCAGTCATATATAATGTATAAAATAATTCAAATAAATCAAATACACAATTATAGACTTATTACAGATAAAATTAATGAAACATTACAGGACAAATGATGCATTTTCATTTTAAGAATAATTATGAGACATTTATGTCATGAACTTTTCTGGTAATAATTGATGACACAAAGTTTCGAGCTGTCAGAGAAAACGTTTTCTTTTTTTGTTATTTGACAGATTTCATCTTATAGTTGAAGCTTATCTAGAATCTTTTGCTTGAATAAAAAACATTTTAGTTTAAAACGGTGCACAGCTTCATCAGAATGCTTATTTTTTTGTCAGAAGTATTTTTTTTTATTTCTTTTAATTTAAATGGACAAATTCAAGTCTTAACTTAGTATTTTCATGTTAATATGAGATTAATGATGTTCTAAAGGATCCAAATGAGAAGAATAGAATGAAACTAAATGTAATACTGTAAACCAAATAGAATGTTTTCCTAATATTAAATTGGGAGCAATCCATATTAATAAAAATCAAATCAAGTGATAGTATGAGGAACATAGAACCACTTAAGGCAGGATTTTTTTTAAGATACTTACTTGAAACAAAGCTAGATGATGAAATCACTCAAACTAGGTGAGCTTGTGCAGCAAGAACAAAAAATCTTGAATAATTAAAATAAAAATGAATCAAAACTGAACACAAAGACAAATGAATGCATTTAAAGATAAGGTTTAAGATAGGTCTGGTAAATTTTTGTGGTAATATTTTTACTCAGTCACTTACTTTTTAAATAATATCAAATTTATTTGTTGAAGAAATCTCCTTACTAACTTGTAATATAAGAATTATAAACGTATTTGCTTTTCTTTAAGCTTCCAAGAGGCTAAACAGGGGGTCTGCAACCTGAGGCTCCAGAGCCACACTCCGGCCAAAAGGAAAGTAACGTAATAGTAATTTTTAATAGTACTTTTTAAAGAAAAGGTTACTAAATGAGGACCAATTTAATTAATGGCTAAGGTGCATCTATCCTGCTGACCTCAAGATGCCTTGTTTGCTCTATACTATGCTCTATAATGCAAAAATTTAAATACTTAGCAAAACTTTGGTAAAAAGTTTGTTTTTTATTCTGATTGTTCAGTTTATTTTATAAAATTAAAGATCATATCATCTTATGCTGCACAAACTTGTTTGTAGTGGAGTCAAAAAATGTCTATATTTGTTTTCATATACTTATTGTAACTGGTTCAGAAATCAAATGAATTAAGGTTTATGTTCAGATGAACAGCAGGAAAAAGGATGACGGCTCACCAAAGTAGGCCAAGACAAAATGCAATTTTTGTCTTGCATACATCCGCTGCACTGGGATCATCCTGTTTGGCACAGGAAGTCTTTTATTTTGAAAGGAGTTGGTTTGAAAAGGTGAGAAAAATTTGACATTATGAGAAAATTCTAGTTTCTTTTTACTTTTTTTTGTGGCAAAATATATACATATATATATATATATATATATATATATATATATATATATATATATATATTTACTATCGAAAAAATAAATTCTCATTTGTTTCTAAAGGCTAAAATTAGACTTTGCGGCTCCTACTAGGTTTTGATTACAAATTGGCCTGAAATGGCTTGTTTACTGTTGAAGTTTGCAGGCTCCTTTCCTAAACTGTCATGTAAGAGTATTAAATTGTGATTACTAACTTTTTTCTATGGTGAAATGATGAATTACTTTTGCATTTACACCTCAGCTTAGTAGAAAAACTATTTTCTATTGACGTGTTACTGTCTGCCTATTGCAAGAGGTAATTCTTTGACCCCATTTCTTTTTTTTTTTATTGTTAATCCTATAAACACACTGTACCATTAAGGTCACAGTCTGACAGACATGGAATAATACTTTTACACTACGACAGGGTGGTCCCCAAACTGCTGTTCCAAGAAAAAATGTGTTTCTCATTATTCCGCTCAATAGGTTCCTAAAAAAAATCTGAGAAAAATTTGGGGGAAAAAAACTGGGGACAAAAGAAGAAGTGGCATATCCTAAGAAAGTGTGGCGTGCTAATCCGGTTCATCCTTTGAAGTACGTGCCCCTATTAATGCTTGAATGAGTCGTGTTAAGGAGCTTAAGAAAAAGAAAGGAAAAAATGTTATAACTGTTATGTTAACAAGAGCGGACTGAAAATGAAAGGAAATGTGGCCACTTTCCAAGAAAAAACGTTCACAAATCCAGAGAGTTATTATTCAAAGATTACCAGGAAGTCGTCGCTTAAAAGTAAAATATAGTCATTTTTTACATAAATTTTAAACTAGTCTCTCACCCCTCTTAGTTCCAAACCGTTTGCCTAAAAGAAAGAAGCACAATTTGTCCCTCCAACGTCATTAAAGCGAGTGCTCTGAAAGATGAGCACAATGGTGGTTAAAGTCACGATAAAACCCGCCGTTTCCTCTGGGAACACAACCAGATGGCACCGCCGAGGTCACACTGTCAGTGAGAAAAACCGAAACAGCACTCCAGCCATAATTCCTTTTTATTCATGACAACGGGGTTTAGTTTACAATAGAGATTTAGATAATAGAGGCAGAGTCAGCAGTACGGGACAGAGGGCAGGAGATGATTATCAGATTATTTCCATCATCATTGAGAGAATTTGTGCATTTGTTTATTTAGGGCATGCACAGGGATGGCATCTCTAATACAAATAAAATAAAAACATTTTTTTATTTAAGGTAAAATCACAACAGAAAAGTTACAATAATGAGAATTCCCATGCGGGTGGTGTCACTGAATGCAGCACGGAGATCCTATCTTCTCCAGAGCCATGTTCAGCCCCAGCAGCCCCATCTCCTGCATGTATCCAGTCACGTTCATCCCAGTGCAGCTCTTCTTCACGGACTTCTGCGTGATTATTGCACACTTCTCCCCACACTGGTCCCTCAACATGAACATGTGATGGTCAAACCGTTCCTTCTCGCCGTGCAGACTCTCCTCCACCAGCCTCTTGAGGTTTTCCTCGTTCCACTTTTGCTGCTCCATCTTGGCCTCCATCAGTCTCAGCTCTTGCTTCAGGGTCTCCGTTTTCCGTTTCTCCGCTCTCAGGTGCTCCATCTGCACGGCGATTTCTCTCTTGTTGTCCTCCCTCTCTCTCCTCAGCTTGTCCTCGATTTCTTTTTTGCGCTCCTCCTCGTTCCTGCCCAGCACCTCCAGGCTCAGGATGAGGTTGTCCAACTCTTTCTGCAAAACGTCTCGCTCCATCTGTTCTCTCTGCCGGATGGCCTGCTCGACCTGCTTCCACTGAAGCTCCATCTCCTTCTCCTTCCTCCTGTAGTCCTCCTTGTTGCTCTGGATCTTCTCCTCCATCGATTGTTTCATTTTTTCCTCATGCTTAAGTTGATTGTCTAACATTTTACTCACTCTGTCGAGTCTTTCTTGGAGAGCTTCTCTCTTCTTCTTTTCTATCTCCATCAGTTTGGACACTTCCTGTGACTTCTTGGCCTCGATGTCTCTCTTCAAGGCCTCCTCGCGATCCTTAGCCAGCTTCTCCTCCTTCTCCTTCTCCAGCTCCTGTTTTTTCTTCAGCTCCACCAGCTCCGCCTGGGTTTTCAGCTGAACTTTCTCCAGCTCCCTCTCATACCTCACCTTCACAGCTTCCACGTGCTTCTTTTTCAGGAGCTCGTCTTTCTCGAACAGCAGCCTCCTCTCCTCCCGCAGCTGTTGGGCCAAATCTTCCTCCGTCTTCTGCAGCATTTTGCTGTTGTAGTAGCTTTCTCCGTTGCCTTGCATCAAGCCGTCCAGCAAGCCGAGCAGCTCGGACACTTGGTCCCTGTTCTTGTGGTTCTGGTTGTTGAACACGCAGTACCTCCCTCCACATCCGGCCACCAACTCGGCGAGCTCCTTGCTGTCGTCGATCAGACACTCCTTCACTGTTGTGTCTTCTTCCAGACGGTCTCCGTGGGTAAAAATCACCACAGAGAAGCTCAAAGCGTGGGAACCCATCGCATCTTTGATCTGCTGCACTGCTTCCCTCTCAACCTGAGTGAACCTCCCAATCTGAATGACGATGATGAAGGCGTGGGGCCCGGGGAAAAGCAGGCTAACGCTCCTCCTCAGCTCCCTCAGTACCTCTTGTTGAGTCTGTTTGGTGTCAAACAACCCAGGGGTGTCAAGGATTAGCAGCTGTCGCCCACGAAATTCTCCACTCGCCCTGTGACAACGCTGTCCAGCTGAGGCGCTGCTGACCTTCAAATCTAAGACTTTGCGGCCTAAGATGGTGTTGGCCGTGGAGCTTTTGCCGCTGCCCGTCTTCCCCAGTAAAACCAGCCGGATCACAGTGGAGGAAGGGGTGGCTCTCTTGGCTGAGGATAAAAACAAATGTAAAAAGAGAAGACAACAAAACTCATGACAGAAACAATCAAACACTGAGTCTGACCTGCACAGTTGATGGAGGAAAGCTGCTTGGTGATTGATGCCATGTCGTTTTTGATCAAGTTCCTCTCAAACTGGGAGCAGAGGACGACTTTCAAGTAAATACATGCAGTTTGTAGTGGGTGTGTCCAATGGTGTCACATGTGAAACCCCTCTGAACTCTAACCGTCACCATCATCTGGTTCTAAACTTTTATCTGGGGGGGTCACGTGTGGCCCAATAGTCCGTCTCAGAGAAAACACGCTCCAGTCAACTCCTGATCAATACCTGATGGATGTTTTGGCTGAGGCTGGGATCAGTTCCAACAGACTAACAGTGATTGGACTCTTCAGTCTCTTTATCGTGGAAGTGTGAGCTGATTAGTGCTAAAGAAACCACATAGGAATCAATAACCTGAAACGTCTGCAGCTCTTTGACCACAGCTGCGCATAAAAGGGAGGAAAGCATGAAAGCAACCACTGAAGTTAAGGGATTTTTAAACTTGTTCTGTCTTAATTTTAATTTGATACATCAGATTGCAAACTTTAGTTTCCAAAATTGACTAGATGAGAATGAGAATTCTAAACAGAATATATGTAAAATGTACTATATGGTAGAAATATGTGTTTATATATATGTGCCGTATAAATGTTCAGATCCAGTACTTTTTTTTTCATTATTGATACATATATTTATTTTTTTGTCACTAAAGTGCGTTTGCTTTATCAACTAATGGCAAAGGGGCAGAAAAACATTTTTTTCTTTCTGCTCCCTTTCATTTCCATTGTTTAAGACTTTGTGCAAGATTATTTTTTCTTACTGTTTTTGAGGGAATAAAAAGAAACAAAGAATTTGGAAAATTTTGAACTTAAAAAATGTTATAGATCAGGGGTCTGGAACTTGAGGCTCCATAGCCACATGGGACTTTCCTACCCCTCCATTGTGGCTGTCTGGTAAAAGAAAAAAAAATAAGAAATTTAGGAACTAACTGTAAAGTAAAAAGTAAAAGTAAATAAAACTAACTTAAGTTTTATTCACAAACAGTTGAAAGACAGTATGTATCACTCTACAAAGTTCCTGAATATAGTGGTCTCAATGCTCCAACAAACTATCTATCAATTCTTCACAGTTTACCAAAGTCGTACCAAAACGCTATACCACATTTTTGAGTTCTGGGTATCACAAAAAAAAGAAAAAAAAAAATTATGTCAAATAAGCACAACCAGAATTCATATGTAATTTATGCTGGATTATAAAGTAAAATTCCTATTTTTGAACAAATTCAAGGATTTTAAGTGACCTTATGGTTCTAAAAACCTTAGAGCTCTGATTTATTTTTAGTTAATAAGATTCATGAATTTCCGACTGAGGTGCACCACAAATGGTAAAATGAACTGGTTTTATGTGTAATATTACTGTTTATTACAGTAATCCGATGTGGCAGAGGGTGTCTTTTATTTTGAAAGGAAATCCATCAAAAGCTATAAACTATTTTCACATTTTGTAAAAGGCTATATTCCCTTTATGTTAATGCAAAAAACAATCTCATGTTTATCATAGTAACAACATAATATCAAATCTTATTTTTTTCACGGTCAAGTCAGACTTTTTGTCTCCGATTGTTTTGTGATCAGTAAGACCTGAAAGGCCCTTTAGGTGTTGAAGGTTCCAGACTTCTGGTCTAGATGGAGGCAGTCAGACAAGTTACAGCCAGCTGTTATCACGGTGTGCTCAGACTTTAGACAGCGTGGTGACACAACTGTTGTTGTCAAGTTAATCGTATCAGAAAAGTGAGATTTACACAAAAATCTTTCCCCTTTCATTGACACTTTTGCCGGGAAATCCAGTGGGGGTTTGTGTGTGGCCTAAAATATTGAGAAATACAGTCAAAGGGAAGCGCTTTGGAACAAGACAATGTGTTTTTTTGTTTTGTCAGCTTAGATTGCAGCTCAAAACTATTAGTGCTCACCTTGATTTGAATGATTAAAACATCCAGTTCGTTTATAATCAAAAAGTTTTATTTTGAAAGGAATTACCTATGAATCATTGTAATCAGAGGTGTGGAGATCCTTCAGATTAAAAGCACTTTTGAATTTTACTTTTAGAGTTGAATTCTACAGTATGAGAAGTTATATTCCTTATAGTTTTTTGCTTTTGACATACTGTTCTGGTAAATGTGATGCTCTGCAGATAAAAAAAAAATTCAAATAATTTTCAGTCAAACTGAGCAAGACTGTAACCCTGCCCCCTGGTGGCTCTTGTGACAACTGCAATGTCCACAGAAGACCTTTTTTTCTGTTTTGCAGATTTGTGTATGATTGCCAGATTCACTTCAATGTATCTTTTCAGTATCCCGGCAGAAAACAGAATTATCTTTAAGTGTAAAGCACAACTGCTGACATAGCTATAATTTTAAAGAAATCATGTCAAAGTCCAACTTTTGAATGATTTAACTCAGTTGTGCCAAAGTGCAAGAACTTTTCTAAGAGTGTCATAGTCACTATCTGTATTTACACCCACACAATGTGGAAAAAAGTATTAGAAAGTCCCTAATTCTGCATGTTACCCCACTTAAAAAGACAAGGATGTAATGTTTAAATTAATCTAGAGGAAATCATTTTAAAATGCTATATCCCTTTTGTATTGATCTGACTTTGTTAAGGTTTCTCACTGGGTAAACGACTGTTTCTCTTCAATTGATTGAGCTGTTTTTTTTGTTTTTTTTTTTGTTTAGTTTTTAACCAGAAAACTGATAGCTTTTTCTGCTGATATCACCCCAAAATGCTTGAACTCCTCATCTGGATGCCTCAAACCCGACATCAGAAACATTACCCCTATAGCCGGTTGTTCTGCTGTTTGCTAATCAATAATGGAGAGCCCTTGCATGTTCAAGGAAAGCTCTAGATTGTCTTACGACTCCGCAGCTCTGTGACACGAGCAGAAACTCCTGACATTAACTCCCTGAGAGGGTGTTGAAGGGGGGATCTGCGTGGGTTTGTGGTTGAAGAAGTGTTTGTTTCCCGGAAGATTAAAGAAAAAAAATAAAAGTCACATAAACAATTCAGATCTTAAATACAGTTTAATTACAGGCAAAAATGCTTAATTTGGTGTGAAAGTGAAGGCTAGGGGAAGCTGGAAGACTGGGGTACGATGCCAGAGCTGTCAGGAGGCCTTGGCGATGATGAGGATGCTCATGAGAAACACCATGAAGAAAAAGATCCACATGAAGAACCGATCCATCACCTTGGCAACCTTCTTCCATTCTGCCACCTTGACACACGTGGCTCTCTGCTCTCGGAAGCAGTTGGCGATGTACTGGATGTTCTTCACCAGCTGGAGATCAGACGGATACGTTAAAGCTTTCTTGGAACAGTCAAAAAAAGAGACGGGAAATGGTCTCACCTGTTTGTACTGCAGGCAGGGGCAGCAGCAGGGGCAGGACTGGACATGATGCTTCTCTGGAGGGTACAGAATCTGCTCTTTAACGCCCCCGTTCAGGTGCTGTGCAGCCTGGTAGTCCAGCTCCTCTCTCGGGATGTGGTGGTAGTGCTGCATGGGCTCTCGATTGCTCTCGCCTCTGCCCAGCCTGGACGTGTTTTTGTTCCGGTTGTTGTAATGGTGATGGCGGCCGTTCACGCTGCCGTTTGCTTGACCTTTGGGATGTTGGTGATGCTGCAGGCTGTGGCCATTGCTGTACTTGTACGGATTGCTGTCGTGATGGTAGAAGCTGTCGTGGCAGCAGTCATCATAGTAGATGCTTTTATCGCCCATGGGTTCCTCTGGGTACAGGGGGGTCCTCTCACTCTCCGGCGTGGTGCAGTTCTCCCCCACTTCATAAACAAAGAAGATCTTCGACATGTAGTCGATGATCAGAACTTTTGCCCACTGAGGGACCGGTTTGGCCTCGGCTCCACAGAAATGAATGTTCATGATGAAGATGGTAAGAGACGTGGATGCTGTGATCATTGTCATGGTGGCGATGTAGTACTTCCCTATAAAAAAAAAAGAAAACAGTTCAAAACAGGAAAATTTGAGAAAAAACTCAAAAAATATTTCTATTAGTAAGCAAAAAAAGGTTTTTGCTTTTTCTTTTTGTTTATTGGAAGTTTCACATAGTAGTTACAGCTGATGTGATATTAACAACTAATTCAAATGCTCTCCCATGCAGACTGACTTTTTCCAAACTACTGTCCAGGGGCGGAGCTAGCGGCCCCCAAACAAAAAGCTTAGTACCCCCAATTTTTGATCCAATATTAATATAATCGTTGACAAAGATGAAGAAATCATGCTTTTATAAGCTTTGCAAAAACAACAATAAAAATAAAATTAAATTAAATTCAACTAAATTAACAACCAATTAGAATAAATATCGTTATTTGTCCCCCTCCCGGCCCCCCTGTATAAAAGGTTCTAGCTCCGCCCCTTCTGCTGTCCAACAATGCAACAGATGTTTACGAAACCAGAAAAGGCCCTAAAAAGACGAGTTACCTTCTCTGTACAAATGAAGCATATTTAGCTTTTTTCTTATTAGAAAACACAGCATGAAGTTCAAAACTTTCTTTTTCAACAATATAAAATCAAAATACATGGATTTTTTATATTCTTTTAAAATGGTGACAACTTCCTGAATTATTTTTTTTTAATTTGCATGAAGGATTGCTCCAAAATAATTTATGTCAGGCACATAAAAATCCATGATTTGTCAGTCCCAGCTTTATGAAATAGAGGTTACATTGAATAACAGAACTAAAACGAGCTCTACTGCTACAAATCTGATCACATTTCGAATAATAAGAATTTAAACAAGAATTCTTCATGTTTTTAAGGAGGCAACAACATACTTTTAAGAAAGTTTGCACTGACCAAGCAAGATTCCCATTTCTATAACTATAAAAATGTAAATAAATTTAAATTAAACAAAATAAATATGTTCCAAGCCCCCTTCCTATTTATTTACAGTTTGGATTCTGTTCTACAAATATGTTTCTCTACTTCATTTCAATACTAACACTACATTTCCTTTTATGTTATCTGTTACTTCTAGGGGTGTAATGATTAATCAACTCCATCGATTAATTGATTTATATTCCTGCAATCCAATCAGATCGATCTGTCTGAGGGAAGTTATTAATCAAATCAAATCGACATTTTTTATTTGTACGCATTTAATTTACACTTGATTATCTTGCAAGAAATACAAGGAATCTGGAAAACTCTGAATCACACTGGTTGAAGTTTTGGCTAAAGATCCATTTTAGGTCAGTGAATCAGATTGTTCAAAATGAACCAAAATGGACCATGAATCATATCATCAACCACAGATTGTGATATGAACGACATTGTTGTTAAATGAATTGTTACACCCCTAATAACTTGTAATCCCCTTATTGTAAAGAGAAGTCTGAGAATGCTGCAGACCTATGTAAGGCATGCTCTCTGCAGGGGGCATGCTCTCAGCCACCAACAACTGGAAGACGGTGAGCGCCAGCAGCACCGTCACCCCCAGAGAAACCTTTTCCCCAGAGTCTGCCGGCAAGTAGAAGCCCAGCGGGGCGAGGAAGGAGATGAGGAAGCAGGGCAGGAGGAGGTTGAAGATGTAGAAGGAGGAGCGGCGCTTCAGCAGGAGGGTGTACGTGATCTCCGTGTACGGGTCCGAGCAGCAGCCGTACATCATGACGTTTCTAACGGCCGGCATGCCGTGACACTCCCACTCCACGTTCTCCACAAAGTCAGAGAGGTCACCGCTGTCCATGCCCAAACTGATGTCCACCTGAGAGCAAAGCATTATGGGTAAGCAAGATAAAAAGGATTAAGATTTAATAGTAAAACTAATTTTTTGAATGGTGAAGGTGAGTGAGTGAGATTTTTTTCAAACACCTTTAATACAAAAGTGTGGCTTTACAAATAAAAAAAAATTACATGTAAGTGGAAAAATAGTCAAAAGAGGAAAAAACAAATCAAAACAAAAAACAAAATGAGTGAGTGAATATTTCTAAATTAAACTAAGTTCCAATATGTTGAACAGGTAAAATAAATAAATAAATAAATTGCATAAAAGTGTGACTGAAAAGTAGTACTGTACAACAATTCTATTAAATTAAATAAATTACAGGAAAATGTACACACATAATAATAGAAATCCTTCTTTTTAGGTGTTTTTTTTTAGTTGTATCGAGCATAAAAAAGGGCAAATTTTCTAATAATTGTACTGTATTCTGCTCTTTTTCATACTTAACTTTTTGATTGCTTAGACTAAATAAAGTTTTCAGATTCAAACATTTTTTAATAACATCTTTTACTTAGTTCATGAAAACACTGCCTGATCACAAAAAAACATAATAATTTATTTGTCATTGTTTCCGCCTTAAGAGTTTTTCCTTCTAAACCAAAGAAATATTTAATCAAAAATGTTTGGAAATTTAAAATATTCTGCATTATCTGATGTGGTTTTATTTTTGGGGGTTTGAACACACCTGATTGCCGTTGTAGGTCCAGGACCCGAATGTGAGGTTGCACGATTGCCAGTCAAAGGGAAAGTAGGACACATCCACCACACATGTGCTCTTAGTGATGGCTGGAGAGTCCCAGACTATCTCCCCGTTATAGCGCAGCTTCACGTTAGTGCTAGAAGTGCCTGATGACTCCTCATCTGCTCTGCAGGGACACCAAAAAGAAAAAAATGTTCCTGCTTAAGCCCAAAGAAATTTATTTTTATTTACTTAATTTATTCATCTTTAAGTGTTTGTCTTTTTTTGCCACTAACTTGTTGTAGAGGACAATATCCGGCTTCCACACCCGGTCACTGGGGATGTTTATCATCTCCAAGTCGTCGTAGTCCTCCTTGTCCCACTTCAGGTATGCGTCATGCCAGACCTGCCTGATCCACAGGTAAGTGGTCAAGACCTGGTTCCTCTCATCCTTCAAAAGGTCACAAATCAGAAATGATCAAAAATGTGGACTTTATACAGCCTGCTAGAATAGGTTCATGTCACAAGCCTTACATTTTTAAGTTGAAAAAAAATCTTAAAAAGTACATTTGGCCCCAAAAAGCAAAATGAAACAAGCTGTCAGTTGTGTCAGTAACTTCAGTTTAATAAACACTACATACAATAATATATACATACATTTTAGTATTTTCGTTTTTTAAGTAATTTTTTTGCTTTGTTTTCTTTGAAAAAATACAAATAAATTTAATTGGGACTTTAACGTCCCATGCTAGTCATCTTTTGATCTATTTTAAGTGTTCCCAGTGGTCTCTAAATTATGATTGGGCAACTTTTAACCAAAATTTATACCAAAAAAAGGCTGTTTTCCATAAAATGGTTTCTGCAGAGCGGCACTACTTCATTAGAAATTCACCTTTGAGTTGTGGTCGATATTGTTGGCAGGCATTAAGTGTCAGCGTTTGTGTTTAGGTTTTGTCATGCTTTGTTTTCCCATCAGTCTCATCATGTTCAGGTTAATCATCCACAGCTGTTTTCATTTAGTTAATAAACCTCAGTGGATGTAAATGTCTGGTTTGCAGTTCCTCTTTTGTTAGGTCATCTGCTCTGTTCAGTCACCTTTTTTTTTGTTGTGTCCATGATTTTGTCATGTTTCTGCCACCAAGTCTGGTCTCCTGCATTTTGGGTCCACCATCCCTGACAGTAAGCCAGCACTTATTTCCCATCATCCATCTGTTTATACTCTCTCACTGGCTTACAGCGCCTCAAATCCCCAGCTCTTTTTTTTTTTGTCTGCTCCAGATTCAATTTGAAGAAAGAAATACTCAGAAATCATAATTTTCTCTATATAAATCCTCCATCGTCGCTAAAACATGTTAAATTCTCCAAAAACACGATTTTCATTAGTGAGTCGTAAAGCATATTTTTCTTTTCTTAAAGAAAAAAAACAGAGACTTGGTGAAAATAAAACCAGAATTACAAGTAAAGTTCAAGTAGCTCATAAAACTCCCCATCCCTCCCCCCTCAACAGTTGTTTCCTGTTTGATGGTATCAGACATCATCGCACGGGAACTTTGGCCTCTTCTGAGCAGCTTTACCTTAAAGCATTAAAGTTTGTGGGTTTTGGTTGATTTCAAACTATCTGGAGGTCAGACGGCCTCACATTTACCCTCCAAAATACTTTGATGGCCAAATGGTTTCTTCAAAAACACAGAGATACACAGATTGTGTGGTTACATCAAACCCCACATGAACGCTTCACAGTCTTTGTACTTGACGAGCTGTAAGGTTTTATGTGCTTTTAAGTTTACTTTTATTTTAGTATATTGCTTGTTCGGTTGTAACTTGTTTTGTTTCATTTCTTGGTCACGACTGACTTTTTGATGCCCATGTAGCTGATCTATACAATTTTTACACAATTTGACATCACGTATACCCTGCCACAGACTGCAGACCTCTAGAGGGTGTACCCCGCCTTCACCCTAGACAGGACAGGCTCCAGCAACCCCATGAATCCAAAAGGGATATAGAAGGTAAATAAAACGGATAACATCTCATAAGTGTCAATGTTAATCTGTTTTTTCTACAAGCTGTAATAAAGCAAAAATTAGAGTTTTGATTCATATCTGGAGTTAATTAGGGCAAAGAGATGGTGAATTTTAAAGAAAGGATGACCGTAACATTGGGGGAAAAAAACGTATTTTTCCTTTTTGCATTTAGTTTTGAAAATATTTTTTGCAAATAAGACATAAATCAATAAATGTAAATAAATATATAAATGTCATAGCTTGTACATGCCCTTAAGACAGGGTTTTTCCACCAGTGTGCCACAGAAATTATTCAATTTCAACTAAATGATCTAAAAAAAAAAAAAAAACATTTGCTAATACCAGGATATCAGCTCTGTGTTTATCCCAACAGAGAATTATGAGAAATTATATCATAGTTTTTTTGTTTTGGTTTATCTAATTATTTTTCAAGAAACTTTAATTTGAATGATTGTATTTATTGTAGTTATTGCCTACTACAGAGTCTCATTGTTTTTGGTTTGATTTTTGTATTTTTTTTTTAAATCGACAAAAACTTGCACCTTCGCTCTAAAAAGGGTTGAAAAACTCATCTTTAAGAAATAATCTTTTTTCCAATTTTTTGAATGCATAAAGGCTGTAACAAAGCATTTTTTATGTTGCCATTTTTCAAGTGAATACAGAAGTACAGAAATTAAATAACGAAACCCTTAAAATATTTTTATAAGAAGTTAATTAATACAGTAATGCTCAAATCCCTATAGTCAATGTGAGTATAAAATTATTTTATTTTAAACTCAAACTCATCTAAACTGACTTGTTGCATTTTAATTCTGACTTTTTAAATATTATTGCAAACATAAGATGGATATTATCCAGGAGCACATGATGTTATATAATCTAGTGGACAACCCAAAGTCTCAGTTACAGTGATGTACCCTACTGTGGTTTTGTGTTGAGTGATGCTGCATGTCTAAGCATCCTCTCTGCTCACCATATCTTTGATCTGTGACAGCGTGATCTGCAGGGAGACATTGAGAGCTTCGTCTGTGTCCTCCACAGGTCTCAGGTCGCTGGAATAGTCCTCCATCAAGTCTTTTAGAAGTTGGCGTGCATAGTGACCCTGAGCGCAGTGGGACACTGAGGGCAAGAGGGGATTATAAGACACACAAAATTAAGAAAAAGGAAACTTACGTAAACTTTATGTTTTCCTTGTAGCACCAAATTGGCTTAACAAACCTTGCACTAAAAGGCTGATCCAAACCATCAGTGCTGCCCTCTTCATTCTTTTTTTTTGTAAGTCACCAGCCGTGGGATCAATTATTCAGCCAGGCAGAGTCTGAGAAAGCCCGGGTCCACATTCGGGGCATCACTTGATTCTGATCTTCTTTTTGCTCTGTTGAGGCTGAGCCAGCCCAGACCACAGAACATTCTCCAAGTCTAACATCCTGTCAGAAGCTCTGAATGCATCGCTAGCTGTTAGCAGCAGATCTCTCCTGTCTGTGAGTGTAATTGCTACTCTGGAACAGGACCTGAGCGGAGCACACATGCACTGGAACACACGTTTGCTTCTTGTATCACATTGCAACAAAAGGTACTGGGTGAAATGGGATCCATGCCGTGTTATCCACCCGTGTGACAGACACACACCCATTCTCAGCTGTACCGCATGTGAAAATCACAATCCAAATGAGCAAAATCCACATTAATGTGACTTACAATCATCCCACTTTGTGACATAAAAAAACTATTTTTAAAGAACAGCTTTTATATCTGTTTCCCATTGATTTCTGTCTCTGTGAGTATTTGGACCATTAAAACACACGCTTTACAAAAGATTTATAGATATTTTCAACACTTCCTATTATTATTTATGCACGCAAGTCCTGCTTTAACTAAATCAAACTGTTTCAGAAAAATAAACAATATTCCAACTCTTGAAATATTTTAAAGCATTTATTTTCTTTTTTTAATATAACTCAATTATTTTTAAGACACAAACTCATCTTATAGGAGTCCACATTACACAAAGAATGATTTTGAGACATAAAAATGCAAGAAAACCTTACATTTTGCTCTCAATATATTGGTTTAAGTTTAGCAGCAGAGCAAATGTTGCACAATCTACGATTGCTGAGCTTTTGCATCATTTACAAAAACACTTAACAGATGGCAGAAGCATATTTTTCAAACACAAAATAAGAAACATATTGACAAAGGCCTCTGGTTCTGCAGAAACTGCACGTTTTGATGTAATGTGTTAACGTGTCACGCAGTTTCTGTGGTTCTGAGCTCGCACAGGACAGGTGTTTCCTGGGTGTCTGCGAGAGTGCATGTGTGAGAGTGAGCATACAAAAAAAGTTTTCAGATTAAAACATGGGCGAAAAAATGTCCCAATATGTATATTACTCAAAGAGAAGGCACTTTGAACAGCTGCTCAGTGGCACTGTTGTGAAATGGTGAGATTGAGATTTTGAGATAAATGTTTAGAAGAAAGAAACAGATGTGTTAGTTTTGAAATTGTGTGCGTGTGTGAAATGCATAGTACTTTTGAGCAGTCTGGTTGCAACATTCTGTTTTTGTTTCATTCAAAATTAAAAAAACAAAGCATTAATTTTTAATTTTTAACAACAAGGAAAGCATTTTTTAAATAAATAAATGGAGTGAATAACATCTCCATAAAATGATTTTATGAGGTATCTTGGGAGTCGATTTTATTATTGTCCTGTGACTTTAATAATGTCTGCCACCAAGCGCTCTGTCATAATGACTTCCTCAGATACAAAAAGACGCCCTTGTTTGAACTAGTTTCACTTGAGTTTGACAAGCTGAGAAAATCTATCTACATGTACATTATCCTTTCTGAGATGCCTGTTTTTTAATTTAAATGTACGCACTTGAGCTTTCTGAAGCACTTTTTTTTTGTGCAAAAACTAGATGATTTCTGACCTTTTTTATTTTTATCTTGTTTTATTTTGACAGCTCAGATGTAATCTACCAGAATTGAATCCTCAAAATCTTTAAAACATCAAGCTTGTCTGGTGCAATTCTAGCAGTTGAGCGGCAGATGATGCAGCTGGAGAAGCATATTCTATATTTAAAGACGGAGCATTGATTACACCTGCAGGCAGATCAAAAGGGCAAAAGAACCAAAAAAAGATGAAAAGATGCTCAGAAAGTTGATAAAAAAAACTTTGTTCATCTTGATCTGATGTGTCGATAGGATCTAAAAAAGTAGTCTTTCTCCTGCTGAGTAAAACGTAAGGATTTTCATTTCTTTGACAAAATAAAATGGTCTCAAACCCTCTAAACATGTTTTTTTTTCTCCTATTTAATGGCTTACAAGGAAAAAAAACACAAATGAAATGTGTAAAGCAGTCTTTGGTTTGGAGGCTAAAGTTTCAGGAAGCGAATACGAGTTAAACCACATTTGGTCGTCCCAGCACAAATACCAGAAAAGGCCAACTCTGGTTCTGTCTGTGTTTATTGGTGCAAACGTCAGATGATCAGTGTGGGACAGGAGTCCCTCCTTAAGGGTGAGCTTTTGCAAGAGCACAAACTGTAACAAGCAGAGATAAAACTCAAAAAAACTAATTGGCATGGATTCTTACCATGTTGAGGTCAAACTAATGAGGTTAAAAAGCAGCCATTTATTAAAGTTATTGTCTAAACAAGTGTAACGTTTGTGCTGCACTGGTAAGTCAACTGTTAACCCCTCAAAATGTCTGTACTCCCCCCCACCACCACCTGTCTCTTCACTTCCCCCTCACAAATCTCCAGAGGCAGGAGTGAGCACACCAACTACCGCTAACTGTGAAGTGGCTCGTCTTGTACGGCTGCGCGCACCGCCAGTGTGCGTCTGTGAGACAGACACACAAGGATGAGGCGTTGTGGTAGCTGTGGCGAAGCGCACACGGAGGCATAAAAGGCATGACCACAGAACGAAACACGCTGCAAAGTCAAAGTTGAACTTTTCTCTTTGTCACCTGTAACAAAAGATTGTTAAATTATTTAATTGCTTATTTTTTTGTCAATTTAGACAGATTTAATTACATTTAAAAACATCTGTTTTTTTGCCATTGTAAGTTAAAGTTTTACTGACAGGATTTGATTATAGCAGTTCCTCTACTGTCCAGGTTATCCATATTAATTTGCTGTGTATGTGCAGGAAAAAAAAGACATAACCTTCGTGAAATGTGGGAACACATTAAAGATGCTTTCATGATGATTTATGTAAATGTGTTCGCCTTTGCACACTGGGATGTGGTTATGTGTTCTTCGACATATATCCTTTAAAAGTATGGTGCCTCTCATCCTTAGAACTCTCAAAGAACCAGAAAAGAGCAGGAAAAGGAACTTTTTTTAAGTTGTACTATCTAGTATTGCTACGTTTTAGATATGCAGAAGACGGAAATAATATAACACATATATATATTATTTTATGTAAAAAGGCCTTTTTTGTGATGATGGAATTGGAAAAGAAATCCATGTTGAGTGCGCTACGAAAAAAAAATGAGCTGTTATTTATATAGTTTTCAGAATAAATCAGTGTTTAACTGAATTTAACTTGATTAAACGTAAATGTTTGGATTAAATTGTAACATGGTAAACCAACTCCAGCCTGCAAATATACAACTGCAAAGCTACAAACTGTACAAATGTTGGCTTCTATTTGGAAAAAAAAGTCGTTTATTGAGGAATTAGGTGAACTAAAATACTTATGAAACCCTTGAATTTTTTAAACTTTAAATAAACACTCGGATAACTGGAAATGCATGTCACCAAATCAGTTTTTATGGTGATCTAAGGCAGTACTGGGATCCATAAATTTTCATTTAGTTAAATATAAGTCAATGTAACAAAGGAACATTATACAGTGAATGCAATGCTTATTCACAAGTTCACCGGTAATTAAAGCGGCCAAATCCTCTGTAAGTAAAGTTCTAAAATTAAGATTTAAAAACAAAAGTACAAATACTCACACGAGAAAACAAAACTTGGTCACAAAAAATACAAAGTCTAATATTAACTACTTCTAATTTTGGATTGTGTTAATCACTTTTTAAATGCAGCTAACTTCTGAATATGTGTAGCGCCAAAAACAGAAAAATTGTAAATAACGACTTATTTAATAATTGTAGCGACATGTTTTTTTAATTAGAAACATAGATTGCAAAAAAAACTCGTAACGCACAAAATATTTGGTCACTTGTGGGCTCACGTTTTTAGGGATATTTATTTTATTTCATGCTATTTATGGAGACCTCTTTTAGATAAAAGATTTGATTTAATCACAGATTTAAGAAAAGTAACATAATATTTTTTAAGGTTTTGCAGAATACAACAAAAACTTTTATGTCGCTCACATACCATAGTCATGATACCATCTATATAATTCACCGAATTAGATTACAACAAATCATTTTAAATATTTTTCTTTGTCATAAATATTCTTATTTAAACTTTAGATGAATGAACTTGGATGGAAAAGTACTTTTACAATAATTAAACTGCATCCAAAGAAAACATGTTTCATTTTTATTGTGAATTAAAACCATTTTCATAAAATTCCTTCTATTTAAACAAGTCTAATAATAATAATAATAATAAAAAACAAGAAAACAGATTTCATGTTGATCTGCCACGTCTGAGCATCATTTCCCTCTGTTGAAATCACAATAACTCATGAAAAATCACACTTTGTCTCATTAATAAAGAAATAACTATTTGATGCAGACAAATGTGCAAATTACAACATAAATGCTCTCCTAAACAACTTAAATATAAATCATTTTTACAGATTTTTGCAGCAGTAGGAGATGCATATGATCCCTTTTTTTAAAGTCTATTGTGAGTTTGTGAGACTTCTGAGTGTTGACAAATGTTTCTAAAAACATCAATAAAATCCCAAATAGCACATCTACGCGTCCTCTGGAGTTGTAAAGTTTGTTGATTTGAGCTTCATTTGCTCAGAATCCTGTAAAAATATGACCTGGATGACTGAGAATCTTCACAGACATAAATTTAAACAACAAAATCATGACGTCTTGACCCATTCGAGGTCAAAGATCAAAAGATCTTGCACTGGTTTAGGCTAAACATGCGTCTTCTGGCTTGTTTCCTGGCCTGGTTGAAGACTGTCCGCACGGCGTACTCGAACACCTGCTGCACCCCGCGGTTGTTCAGGGAAGAGCACTCCAGGTAGCCCTTAGCGTGGACGTCGCGAGCGACCTGCTTCCCCGCAGCTGGCGAGATGCAGCTGCCCCGATGCACGCCAATCTCCCTTAAGTCCGTCTGGGTCGCCACAATCAGCACCGGGACTTTGGGCAGGTTCTCTCGGACCTCCGCGATCCATTTGCGCTGAATGTTGGCCAGAGAGTTATGGTTTGCCACAGAGAAGCAAATGAGGACGACGTCAGCCTGCTGGTACGACCTCGGTCGGATCTGTCTGAGGTTGTCGCTGCCCGCCGTGTCCCACAGGCCCAGGCTTATCTGGACGCCGTCCATGTACACCTCCACGCCGGTGTTATCGAACACTGTGGGCATGTACGAGTCGGGGAAGGTCTCTGAGGTGAAGCGGACCAGCAAGGCCGTCTTTCCAACTGCACTGTCCCCGACCAGGACACACTTCACGGACATTTCCGCCCCGTAGCCGTTCATGGTGGCGGCTGTTGGATTTCTCTGGTTCTTGAAGGAAAAGTGTAAGCAACAGATGCTTCTTTTCAGCAGGAAGTCCTAAAATCAGTTATCTGGAAACACTAATGACGCAGAGCTGAACTGGTCAGTCTTTTCTCAAAAACTTCTCAAGCTGGTAGAGTCAGCACATCTCCAACGGCCAGACTGTGAGGATCTTGAACTCTTTAGGCCATCTTGGCTGTCCGCCCTTCCGGTCTGCGCAGACACTCTTCTGCGGCCGCTTTGTACATCGTCGTTCTGTCCATTCAGGTCTTATATTTGTAGTTTAGAGAAGGGCTAGAAAAAAATGGAAAAAAAAAATTAGTTTTCAAAATAAAAGTCTAAAATTTATCATGAATTCTTAGTTACATTTAGTTTTAGTATTACCCATCAAACATACAATCTAACATAGACAGATAGCAGAGTGTCTTGAGCGCTAGTCTGTTATAACATAACAAATTCAGGATTATGGATACCCTAAGATTGGAAAAAAAGAAAAAAAAACAATTACCAATTTATGCTTCAAGTTCATAAAACAACAACTGCCAACAAACTCTTGACATTCATGATTTTTTTCTAAATCTGGATGGATTTTTAAAGCACAAAAACAGAATTTATGGTAGGAGTTGCTCAGAAATAAAGAAAAGCAGGTCTTATGAGTGGAAAAGTCTGCCTCTTTTAGATGGGACATGTTACTGAGAGGTGTTTCCACAGTTCCTCTGAAAGACCAAACAAGGAACTCCATTTTGAAACGCCGAGAATCGTCATTATAGGATTCCAAACACTGTTTAAGTATGACTTTTTAGCTTAAAAAATAGAGCAAACGACTCAAAACGTTGAACTTCAATATTTCAGGTGTGTCGTTTCCACACAATTCAAAAATGATAAAAAATGATGTGACAAGAACAGAAAGCAAAGGCCTTACCGTCTCAATCCTCATCAAACGGATGTTGGCTGCCGCCTTCAAAACTTCACTGTGTAGAAAAAAAACTCTCCTCATTTATGCACAATGAAGATTACATTTGGTTAACGTTGAGTGGCACAGTTTCAGTTATTTAGGCCGAAACAACCTAAAAATAAAAAAAAGAGAAACGGTGGCCTCTTCATAAAGGTGTAGCTGTGAAGTCAGAGGGATGGAAGTCAGAAAACACGAGAAAGTCAAGTGCAGCACATCCGCTTGAAGGAGTGTGGAGGTGTGACTCACTGACTCCACCGCTCGCCTCCCCCACCCACAGCAGCTGTGCTTCATCACATCTCTCTGCTGCTTCACTTTAATTTCCTGGATTCAGTTTTAATCCAATATTAAATAAATTCTAATAGGGAGGGATTATTTTCCTTATAAAATTCTTCAACACAGACTTATTTTACATCTTTTAGGCTGAAGCGTGTGAGCAGCTGTGCAGGAAGAACGAGTGAAGCTTACAGGCAGCAGTGTGGTTGATGCAGGCAGGAGAATCTGTGACAGAAGAAGAAGCCGGGATCAAAAAGTGTAGCCAGCTGCAGCTTGAAAGCAGTTCGGCGTGTTATTTACTCCTCAACGTTCACCCAAGATCTTTTGCTGGCATAACTTTACTCAAACGACATGAACCTGAGATAGTGAAGCAGACAAATTAATGCATCCGCACGACTTACCCAACAGATTTTTTTTTTAAACTTCTTGGACTAAAAAAAGACTTTTACATTCATTTTAGGTTATTGTTTTGCAACAAATTACCTTTTATGATAAGTCTGACTAAATTACATTTACTTTGGCTGAAAGTCTGGCTTAGACATTTTTTCATTTTGGTTACCTTTACATCCTGAAGTAAGCTTCAGGGCTCTTAAATAAAGAACTTTCTGAAAAAGTTGCAAAAAAAAAATTAGGCATCCCACAGTCTTTCTCCCAGCATCCCTCACAGTGAATTAGCAGACATTTTTTGTCTTTTTTTAGGGTTTTATCTCTTTATAATTTTGTGCTGTAAACTAAAACAATTCATAAAATCTTTTGTGTGTTAACTGTAGGTTTTTTCAAGTATCAGTGACTAAAGTTGAGATACTTTTGTGGCAAAAAAGAAAGTACATGACTCCACAATCAAATGAGTGGTAATAAAGGATTGTGTTGGATAATTTTACAAACGCATCTTATACTGGCTGTATATTTCCTTAACCGTTTTTTACTTTAAAACTCGGCTTAAATATAACTTTATTATTATTATTATTATCTTCCACTGCATTCTTTGACTACTTTCTCTATCAGAACCTCTAAAATGTTTAATATAAAGTAACGTAAAACTTATTTCAACAGTTAAGAGAGCATCTTGATTTTTTTGTCCTATGTTTGCATCTCCAATTTTAATTCAAATTTAACTTTATTTAAAGACCACTGGAGCACAAAACCAAAGAGAAAGTCATTGAAATCAACAAAAATTATGGCAGGGAATCAACAAAAATTGTAAATAAAACATTATTTGCGTTTAATCGTGATTATTGATTTATATTTTTTTTTGTTACAGTACTTGGCCGACAACTTATAATTTGCAAATATTCCCAATTTATATATATATATATATATATATATATATATATATATATATATATATATATACGTTTATTCCACATAAATATACACAATAGAAAGCTAATAGGGTGCAACAACAGCATATGGAAGTGTAAATCTTACTCAAAATCTAAACAAAGAGACAAGCGTAAGGCTTATATTATATATATATTTATATATATATAATATATATATATATATAACCGCAACCAGGGAGACAGCAATGAAAGGACGAAGACAGAGCATTTGGAATTATAG
>NC_050512.1:20111969-20135746 GCF_002922805.2 Oryzias melastigma
CTGGCTTTTGTTCTGAGTCTGGGAACCTCTAGTAGACTTAAAGCTGAGAATCTTAGGACTCTGGGAGTCAATATTAGTATCATTGTTGGCAAACAAAAAAGAGAAATTATCAATACAAGCTTCTTTCTGCATTTTCATAAAGGACTAAATCTATATTTTGTATGAAATCTTTCAAAATTTCAAGATCTCAAGAATTTCAATACATTTTTTATTTTTTGTTACTGCTTTAAATTAGTAATAGCACTTCTGTTTTAGTAGTATTAATAACAGTTGGAAATCCATATATTTGTTCATTTCATTTGTAATGGCCGTCCACTCTGCTGTTCATTTCCCTTCCAAAGTCTTCTGCCCCCCATAAAGACTGTTCAAGTCATTAATACTTTTAGAAACTGATCATCTTAAAACTGATCTTTAAGCTGACTGGGATTCAGTGTGAGGATTTCAAAGCTGCATGTCGTCATGTGTTCCTTCCTGATCCAGGATAAATGCTGAGAGTTTTGAACAAGTTGCAGCCAATTAACCATATTTTCTTGACACCAGAAAGTAATGCATTTTAATAATCTATTCTAGAAGTTATACAAACATGATGTATTATTTTAGTTCTGGAGACAAAGGTTCTCACTCAGGCAATATTTCTAAAATTCATTCTTTGAAACTTTGGCCTGTTTGTGCTTCTAAGGTCTGGATCTAAAAATCCCACAGAGCTTTCTGACTTTACCGCACAGATTAAGTCAGATCTGTGCGATAAAGTAGATTCACGTTATGAATGGATAAATTCTGTCCTCTCTCAGCATCAGGACCAACAATTAAAACCTCTGTTTTGTCTTGACTGGGGTATAAAAAGTTAACTCTCATCCATGTTTCAAAATCTAAAATACAGCTTAAAAGGTCATCAATGGGTTTTTGAGCATCAGGAGGAAAAACTACATATAATTGTGTGTCATCTGCACAATTATGAAAGTTAATGCAATGTCTCCTGGTGACATCACCTGGTGTAAGCATATGCAGGTTAAAATGTGTGGGACCCAGGATGGAGCCTTGAGGCACACCACATCTCAGTCTTTGCTTCAGAGATGGCAAATCCCTTACATTAACAAAAGAAATCAATTTAAAATTGAACCCAAATCTAAAATATACATATGCAGATATAAAATGAACATATAAATATCCAAATGAAGACAAATGTCAATGTTTTAGATAAATAGACTTTATTACACAATATAAGATCCTCCATAAAATTTTACAAACCAACAGCATAAAAAATAAAATGCTTTATGTGCTTGAAACATTTGATAAAATTGAAAAATGTAAACTTTTGAAAAGTATTTTGCAAAAATTGGCAAACTTTTGGCATTTATCGCAGGCTGTTAAAAGAAGCAAAGAGCCGACGAAACTTGAACCATGTTTGAAAAGATTATTTTGTTTTTCTCATTAATTGAAAGTTAAATTAAGTTTTGAAACACTGCAGAGGATTAGTGCGGATATAAAAGCAGAGGAACTGATGAAGTAGAGGTTCAAGTCTGTTGAATGAGGTTGTGTATTTTATGCTCGGTGGTCTTCAATCATCGGTGAAGAAAAGAGAAGCGTCTTCCAGGGCTACAAGGCCAGTGTAGAGTTTTCTTCAGAAACACTGATTTATATTTCACTGCAATTGCAGTTTAAGAAAGGCTTCATAAAGATAGTAGAGTACGTCCTACTTTTAAAATACTGCCGGATTAAATTACTTCTCCAACATGGAGTTTGCTAAATCCAGGTTGTATTAATTCTAAGACAATTAGAAACTATAAAATCATTTCAAAGATAAAAATATACACCTATTTATGCTTCACAGATGCAGAAAAACTATTATTCGTATGAATGCAGTCCTTCATATCTTGTAGTTTTAACAGCAGATGAAAAGAGTAGAAATAAATACTTAAAACTGGTTTGCAGTGTTTATATACTCCTCACGTGTATTTCTTTTCTGTGCTTTGGAAGTAGAAAACTGTCCTCGAAGCAGCCAAAAAAAAAAAAAAAAAAGAAAAGTCTTCTCACTTCAAAGACACCAAGACGAGGCCTGGCTTTGGCTCGGTGAACCTGACAGATAAAGAGACGAGAGAGAAGGTGGGTGAAGCCGAACGTCTGCTTTTCTTCTAGACACGTGTGTGCACGTACCTGTAGTGTTTGTTAGTGAGGTAGTCGATGACGGCGGGGCGGATGCGGGCCACTCCCCCCTGGCTGTGGTTCCCTCTTCCTGTGATGACAGAGAGCTGAGGTTGACACAAACCCTGTGCACACTCTACACAAAGAGACAAAAAACAAGAACACAGAAGATGTATTAAATATAACGATTTATTGCAGTGATCATGAAAGGAAGAAAACGTTGATTTAACATTTATCTGCAGGTTTTCTTCGTGTTTAAAGAAAGGATCCCACTTGGTCCTATCAGTACCTGCAGTTTTTTCCTGTAAGATCTGAGCGAGATGCTCCAAAGCCTCATTGACATGCAGCCCGTGGAGGTCCAGGATGTTTCTGGGGAGGAGGGATGAGTTGACCTTCTCGAAAATATGAACTGCTGCGCGATGATTGGCCTCGCGCATCCTCTGGCCATGCAGATGTCCCTAAAAAAAAAGAAAAAGGAAAAGAAAATTTGATCTAAAAGGCCATTAAATGTTTATTAATAACAAAACACAGAATAGTTCTGTAGGAGCGATGTGTATGGAGTAAATAAATGGAATAAATTGAGCACAGAAATGAAAAATGCTACAACAATATCAAGTTTTAAAAGCTACATTAAAAACAGTATAATCAATGACTACAAGTACTACTCATCCCCAAAGTATGGTGTTCACTTCGCACTGGTTGATGTTTGTAATTGTACATTTTTGTTCTTTCTTTCCCAATCTTCTCTTCTTAGATCTTAAAACGGCAGAATATTTTGTTCCTTTTTTACTGATTGATTTATTTGTTAAAAGGGGCAGACGATAAAAGCTTTTCTTCTTCCTGTCCCCTTTTATTTTATTTTATTATTATTTTTTTGCATCATGTTTGAGTTTAAAACTCGAGGTTAAATTGTATGTTTTTCCTTTTCTTGAATAAAAATGGAAATGAAAAAAAAAACATTCATTCATTCACTCCTCAGCTCATAGATTTGGTTAAAAGTTTAAAAAAGAAAAAAAAGTCAAATAGTTCCTATTTGTATTTGACTCAGTCAGATATTACCAAAGTTATTATTTTTTAATATAAATATGTTCATCCAGTTGAATTTGATCCAAAAAACTGCTTTATTTTGTTTAAAATTGATTTTAAAATGTAAAAAGGAGAAGAAAATAGTGTAAAAAATACACAAATATTCAACGGCATTCATGCAGTCACAAAGATAACAGGATAAACTTCTGTATATGAAATGCACCATCTCATTTAACCTCAGCGCTGATGCTCGCTCTCACCTGCTGGGCGTAAAACGAAGCCACTTCTTTGCGGCCCTGCTTGTACGCTTCTGCAGCCTTAGCAAAGCTCTCCAGCTGTCGGCTCCTCTGAAGGCTGGCTTCAGCCCTGAAGTCTTCGTATTCTGGGTCCTGTGTGTCCTGATAGTCGGCTGCAGCTAATTCGAGAGTTTTCTGTCTCTGCAAAATTAAAAAGGAATCATTATCTCCTGATGCCGGACCAGGTTCAGCCGAAACGAACTCTGGCTCACTTTAAGATAACCAAATGTGTCCAGTCTGAATACACCCTAAAAGTTGACGAGTGAAATGTTTTTTGACCAGCATTCATACTTCCAGTCTTTATGTTTCAGTTATTGCTGCTTGTGCTGTGAATACCTTCTCTCTTTCCTTGCTGGCTGCTCGGTAATGGTCGGATCGAGGAACTTCTGGTGCAAAAACCGTCTTCACAGGTTCCTCGTTCAGCAAAGAGCGAAGGAACAGCTCTGTCTGTGACAAGTTGTAGCTGAAACAAACACAAAAGAGTGAACAAGAAAAAGAATTAACACTCTTTGAAATATACTTATTGAAAGCAATATTAATTTTATTTATAACATCTGTAATGAATAAAAAAACACACAAACACAAAGTGAGGATGTGAAATAGTCTACATGTCAAGTGACTGTGGGTTTCCATCATTATTCTCTCACTTGTGTTCTTTGAAGATGTCTTGGAGAAAATGGCGGTCGATTGTGGGGAACATGGAATAAAGCTGCTTCTCTTTCAGCAGCGTGGCTCCGTCTCGCCGCTCAGGGTCTATGCGACTTTGTCTGCTCTAAAATAGACAATTAAAGTAAAAAAAAATATGAGAAATGCAAGTGACTGAAAAGGGTCTTTTAATACCTTCTGCACGTTCTCCAAAGCTTGCTCCTCCTTCATAATATCTCTGAGAGAGACAGGTGGATGGGAAATACTCCAGTGGTCCGTGAACGGCGTCTGACCAGTGGAGTCAGGTTGCTTAACGGCATCTCTGCTAGTCAAGAAATGGCTTTGATGCTTGGCCCCTTGGGATTGACCCCAAAAGCCTGAGAATAAACACACAAATATCCACATTTACTAGTTAAAAGACTAGAATAACTCTGTTATTAACCTAAAAAGTACTAAATTGATTATGTATGCTAGTAAAACTCACTTTGCTGAAGCAACTGGAGGGAAAGATTTGCTTGTTTTTGCTTTTCCTGAAAAAGAAAATTCACATGAGTGCTTTTCAAAATAAGAGCCCCCGTATCATAGAAGCTACAGCCTCACCTGGATGGTTTCCTTCCACTTCTGATGGAGCTGTTTAGCCAGATTTAGATCCATCTGTACGGTGAAGTCATCGTCTAAACAGGTTCCTGTGATTATTATGCAACAAAAAATGGGAATTAATGTGTCTGTAATAAGTCATCAACCTTTTTTATTGTTTTTAACCCCAAAAAATTAAATATTAAGCATTTAGATTTATGACAAAAACTGCATCTCACTTAAATGTGAGGCTGCTTCATTTTAAAGATAAAATCAAACCCACTAAGCTGTTTAGTTATTACAATGTGTTGACCAAACAAAATAACAAAGTTATATTTCATTTTTCATACTTGGTGCTCAAAGATTGCATTCAACCAATCTTCTTTCATATTTTTTTTTATTTCTTCCTTCAATTTGTTGAACTTACATGACAGTTATGTGATAAAATGATTTTGTAGTGGCCTCATGATAAAGAAAAGAATCATTTATTTGTGTTAGATGTTTATTTTGAAAACTTTTTTGGCAAAAATACCATTTTGTTACCTGGCTCTACTCCAACAGGGCCGAACAGCTCGGTTAACTGCAGCGCCAGCTCTGTGGGAAGCTTCAGCTCCACAGACTGAATGTCCAGATGTTGGCCCCGCCTCTTTTGTCTTTGCTTTTCCTCCCTCTCCATCTCTTCCAGCTCCGCCTGCAACAGCCGATGGATCTCGTCCATGTTGGCCGCATCGTCCTCAGTCAGCAGCTCATGGGCTGTTTGATCCCAGCTCCCTCCAAAAGCTCCACCCTCCAGGTCGGGATTGAATATAGATTCAAGATCAGCGATGTGGGTTTGATCTAATTTCTGTAGTGTTTTAGGTGGACAAACGTCTGCATGAGATCGGTTTTCTAAGTCTGATGCTGCATCTGGCTGATCCTCAGTGGTGCCTGGAGCAGACTGAGCTCCACACACATCCACTATTATGTTCATGTCATCTGGTTTATTGACGATCTCACAGGTTTCCTTAACTCCAGATTGCTCTGATTTTAACTGCTCTTGAAGTTCTTCTTCGTCTAAATCATTGATGCAATCACGGTTTCCCTCATTCTCACATGAATCTCCACACAGACTGGACAAGTTGTCTTCTATGTCAGCTTCACAGACTTTTTCCAACTCTTCATCCTCATCCTTGAAGAACCTCTCTCCGGAGTCCAGCAGCAGGTTGGTGGTCCACTCCAAGTCCTGATGGCACTTCTCATAGAGATCCTCCAACGTGTCAAAGCTGACCAGCTTAAAGTGGCGGCTGAGGATGCGCAGGCTCTGGAGCCGGTCCTGAGTGACTCCGAGGTCCTTCTCCTCCACTTGAGTGCTTTTCTCGTGCACCACGTGGTCGGCCACCTCTGTGTGGCCGGACGGATCAACCGCAACTGCAGCGGACACCGCCGAGGACAGCTCCGGCACAAACCGAGAGGAGTTGCCAAACAGAACTTTATAATCCCCGGAGTGGCTGCCATCAGCGGTGACTGTGTCATTACCGTCGCCGTGGCGATTGAAACGCCAAAGACGGGCAAAGTCTTGAGGTTCCGTCTGAACGAAGGAGCCCGTCTCTATGGGACCCGGAGAGTTTAACAACGGGTCAGAAACCTCTTCATTCTGTCTGGTATTACTCTGAGGATTAAAAACAGGTTTGATGCTAGTCTTTTCCCCATCTGCTGCTTCAGCTGTCGAGTCTGAACTTTGGGGGTCATTTGAAGATGAAGCAGGACAGCTTTGAGGGAAGGAGAGTGCGAGCTTGCAGAGCTTCCCGGATCTCCGACGGGGCTTTTTTTCCTGACTGCCTCCTGAACTTCCCGTTTCCACAAAGCTGTCACATTCCGGACTCTGAGGAGGCTCGGCGATGAGGTTGCGGTCGCTCTCCGCTTTAGCGTCGTTGTCAGGGCAAACCTTCACACCAACATCTGGATGACAACTGTCCTGAACAGCGGGATCACCACCCACTTGATCGTTTCTGAAGCTGTCAGACGGCATTTCCGTCTCTGGAATGGTGACACTCCCGTCATTAATGCTATTCATTTCATTCTCAGCTTTAAGACCTTTAGATTTGTCACTTTTCAGTTCTATGATGTCAGCAGCATTCCCGTCTAACACACAGTCAGGTAATTCTGGTTTTCTGCTGTTAAGCTGGCTTTGGTTTTGCTGCTTGTCTTCATTTTTAGGTCCAGAATCACAGGGTTCCTCAAACACACCACCTGCCTCATCCTCCCTCTCAAAATCCCCATCAGGATTCTCCGGAGAGTCTGTCTGAGCTGTTAAAATCCCAGTTTGAATTAGATCAATAAGCTTCTGAAACTCAGTCATGTCTGGACCTGACTGGACGTGGATTGTTCTCTCATCACCACTGACTTTTTCCTCTTCAGCCTTGGCAGGCGTCTCTCTATTCCCTTCTCTTTTCCTGCCTTGTCGCTGCTTCATAGACCCCGCAGAAGGCCAATCTCCCACAAACTGAAGCGTCTTCTGCTCCTCAACCTTCCTCCCGGTTTCCTCACATCCCGCTTCCTCTGCTTTTGGGTTTTCTCTGTCAGCGTCTTTCATAGCCGCTTCAAAGTCAGATCTTCTGCTTGGCCGTTCTCTCTTCACTCTTTGTGCAATAGAACCAGTTAAAGCCACAGACATTTCAGCCTCAGCGTTTTCCTCGTTCATCACTGATTCCACTATACAGTCCGGGATTCCCTGCTCAACCGTTTGGGCGTTCAGCTCCGACTGGAGATCTAACTCTGAATCCAGCTCGCCCAAATCAAAACTGCTGTGTTCTTCAGAAATGTTGGCGTTCCTGGTGGGTTTTCCACAAAGTTTGAGGTTGAGAGACTCGGTGGATTTGCTGGTGATGTGATCGGGCTTCATGACCTCTCTTGGGAAACTCAGAGATGATAAATCAGGGAGGGAAGAAAACAGCTGCTGGTGAGACTTCTTGCATCCCTCTCTTAATTCAGGTTGACCTATAAGGTCAGGACAGGACGCGTCCGATCTCTGAGGCCTGAAAGAATACAAGATTTAAAAAAAAAAGCTTTTTAACTACAAACATACATTTAAACTTGTTTTAAATAAAAACTATTTGATTTATGGTAAAACAAATAAGATAAAAGTGGTTTAAAATTTCTTATCTTATAAACCAAAATGTGCTTGATTTAAGAAAAAAATTATTGCAATGCACCCCCCAAAAAACAAATCTTCCATAGAGTATGGTCATATACCCTTTATTCACCTTTTATTGCTTTTTCTTAAGAGTTAATTGTTATCTTCTCCAATCAAAAAGTGGAAAACTAAGATTTTCATTTATTAATTAATGCAACACAAAATGTTTAGATACAACATTGAGACACTTAGTTCAAGAGTCATCTCCATGACAAACTTTACGTTAATTATTGCTCATTTGCTAATATTACTAGAAGAAAACAAACTCACTCTGATGTCTTGTTCTCCTGAAGAATGTGCTGCTTGCGCTCCGGCATGAGTGTGCCCATGATGGACTGGACTGTCACATAGCGTTCGTATCCACCCAGCATGCGGCGGATCGTTTCCAAGGCCACATTATGAGCGGTACGCCTGCACAGAAACACACACCACGGAAATAAACCTCTAGGATGACCTACATTAAAAAACACACATTATTTCTGAAGTATAATCACTTTTTTTGGTTGTGAAGTTAAATATTTAAGTAAGTCCATATTAAAAGATCAAAAAACTGATGTTTATTTTATTTAAAATTTAAAGCTTGTAATTTACTTACTGTTGAGTCATTGATTTTAATGTACAATTCATTTTTGCACATATTGAGATTTTAAAAGAATTTTCCTATTAGGTCGTTTTAGAGAAAAATATATATTTTATTAAAAACGTAGAACTAGAAAAGTCCTCCAAATGTGTCTGTTATCTATAAGTAAAGACATGAACATTTCTAATCATCAGGGTTTTATATCAATTGTATTTTTTCTGATAGCTTTGGTAAACTCCAAGAAAACAAATCCATGATTATTCTGACATGATTTTTTCACAAGGATTAGCCACCAGAAAGTCCAGATTTAAGCTTCTTAATGAATTTTTGGAATTTACTGAAAAATATTCCACAAATCCATATGAATGTACCACAGATTTGTGGTGTCATGCTTTTTGGGGGTCATTTTAATTCCAGCATAAAAGCTTAAAACGTTAAACAAAAAAAAACTCAAAAAAGTACAAAATAGTAGCTATAATTGTTATAAAACAAAATGTAAATATTGAAATGATAATGCTTAATTTCTGTTACATAAAACTGTTGTGTGTCATAACTAAATAGTTAGGAAGACAAATGTATTATTATTATGGTTTCAATTTTGTAAATGTTCCTGAAATCCAAATGTTAAGATAAAGGTGCAAACTTTTCTTTACTAAACCCCTTTATTAAAAAAAAATTAAAAATAAATATTTTTTTAAAATACTTAAAAAAGGCTAGAGGAACCAATCCTAGAACCAGATGTGAGCAGCTTTTCATAACTTTTCTTGTGTTTTTTCTCACCGTTCCAGTTCTCTGGGTTTGTTCTTCCACCACGTATCCGGCTCTTTGAACAGCACCTTGTATCCATGTTTCAGGGCCTAGGATCAAGCCAACATTTTCTTCAGTCTTTTCAAATAAGCTTGGGTCTAAAAATAATTTTTTTTAGAAAAAAACAAACATAATTTTCAGTAGATTTGAATATTTTCCGTATATTATTTCAGTTAAGTTTTTTTTTAAGTTCCTGCAGAGCTGACTGACCTGAGCCACATAGGGTTTCATCTCCCAGCCCTGCATGTTGGTGTTGTCGATGATGATGGGATTGGTGCCTCTTTCAAAGGCCTCCTTGGCTGTGGGATGAAGTTCACAAAATAACTAACATTTCATTTGCTGTCTACCTGAAACTGATTTAAACAAGTCACACAAAAGAAGTGAAAGGCAGTCTGTTACAGACGTGCAACTGTGTGTGTTTCTTTTTCCAGAGACTGCTTCATTTCAGCTCTGTGTACACATGCTGTTAACCTCGTTTGTGGTTCCATTCATGGGCTTCCCCCAAGACTGTGGGGTCAAAGCGATACTCTCCATTGCGAAGGAAATAGTCATCAGTGCTCAGAATGGCTCCTCCTGGGTTCTGCTCCAGAAAAGCTCTGCAGAGACACAAGCGGAGATAGCTTTAGTGTGATGCAGGCTCGTTTGTCACTGCTTCATGCAAGAGAGAATAGGAACTTTTATTTAGAGAAATGTTTTCTGTTATTGTGTTTAGAAAAAAATGTTCTGCAAAAGATATGAATACTTCTGAAATTTCTGAGCTCACATTTGCAATTTACAATTAAAACAAATATTTATTTATTACGAAACAAAAAATGTCATCCTAAAAGATTGATTTTTTACAAGTTGAATATTTATTTTACTAAATATTTAACCTTTTATCATTTTATTAGATGACAAACAATAATGAAATGTAATTTGTCCTTTTACAATTTCATTAGTTCAGAAATAAGGATTTTTTGTGATTTTATTTTTCAAAATCAAGAAGTTGTCATCCTTTAATGAGTGAGATTTTTTCTTCATAACTCCTATAACTGTCTTTTTTCCAGGTATGAAAAGAAAATTTCTCTTGTTTTTGATTTTGTGACAACTAAAAAAAAAAAAAATTATATATATATATATATATATATATATATATAAAACAAATAATTATATTCTTCCAACTCCTTTTTGCGCAACAAATCCAACTTGACTTTGATTAATAATCCTTATATTTAATGTATTTTATGTGTCATGAGTGTGTATTGAATGCAAAAAGTCACTTTATGATCATAAGTAATTGCAGTATCAAGAAGATGTCGTCACTTTTTTGTCAAATTCTCTTTATATTATAATCAATTTTTAATTGATATCTAAAGTGGGTTTTATATATGTTTTGTAATTTTTTTATTGCAATATTCAATTATTTTAATGCTTGCAATAAATAAATCAGATATAATTTAGATGCTAAACTAAGGTAATGTGGGATCTGAAGTGGTTTGATGTATATTTGCACTAATAGGCATGAAGGAGATAATTGCTTTTTTTACATTTTATTTTATTTTACGTTTTATAGTGGTGGATTGCGCCCCCTCCCAAACTGGCTCTTTAAAATTGTAAGAATATAACTTGAATAAAAGTTTGTAGAATCATTTTGAGCTTCTTCTTCTAAGTTTGCTTATTTTTTGTCATATTTCTTGGTTTTAGTCCAATTTTGTTTTGAGTTTTCTCCTCATCACAGTCATGCGAGGTTCACGTTAACGATGCAAAGCTGTTTTTCATTTGTGCTAATTGTCTTCAGCATATAGTATCTGTCTGTCTTTCAGTTCACCCAAGTTAGATCATCTGTTTTGTCCCTCTTTTGTTGTCTCTTAAGTCCTGTTTAGTCATAATTAAGTTTATTTATTAAATGTTTGATCTCCTGTATTTTGGTTCTTACATCACTGGTTTCAGACACTTTTTTACGATAAATCAAACAAAATGCAATGTGATGATTCTAAAATGACAGTAAGTGAAATTTACATTATTTTATATAAGAAAACTATTTTGTAATATTACATCTATTTACTTTATTTTGAAAAGCTACCTAAAGGTTAACTTCAAACACACCACGAAGCAAGTTAACAATGACAAAAACTGAGAATGTATGGCAAAACAAGAATCCGTGCCGTCAGACTATTGAAAGATTCTTACCTTGCAAGTGTTGACTTGCCAGATCCTGGAGCTCCACGCAGCAGCACGAGCACCCTGCCTTGCAGTCGCAGCTTGTTGGAGCTGGAGGTAAAACGTGGGGGGACGGGCAGGACCCAGGGCCTTGGAAAAGCAGCAAAGTGTCCAGGATGCTGCTGCCTTGGTGGGGAAAAAAGAAGCCGGCTCTGGCCAGTCCACACCGATGGCGAATAAGCCACGGGAGTGATGAAGCATGGATTTTGGTTTCCGTGGCTACGAGGAGAGAATGCTGGTGCCTCCAGGTTCCACGGTAACAACCCATAGCTATGTGGATTGCTAACTAGTGAGTTAAATTCCGATATGGGTCCGCTGACAGATGAAGATGCAGGACTTTCTGAATGTGTCTCCTGTTTTTTATACACCTGAAAGGCTGAGAGACGTCCCGAAGCTCCCAGCTCCAAAGAAGGCTTCTGTTCCTCTGGAGAAGTTTCTGTCAATAGGTGTGTGAAATCCAGAACATCTCTCTGTGTTTCTGGAATCTGGTTGCCCCATGGTCTGTGCTGGTTGATAGGGGAGGAAGTTCCAGGCTGCTGCTGGTTGAGGCGCTTTCTACATCCAGCATCCAGGCTGCTCTGCAGCAGCTCTGGAAGAGCCTGCTGAGGAGCAGGCAGCGGAGGGAAAGAGGAGAGACCTCCATCCCCTTCTTCTTCTTCTCGGAAAGAGCAGAGAGCCTCTAACTCTTGATCGATTAGCAAGTCCAGGTTTTCTGTCGATGAGTCGGCGAGCGAAGGAAAGTTGGGCTGGTGGGGTTCTCCAGGGGAATGTCTGTTCTCTGGAGAGTCCTCTGAGCCGAGCAAGGCAGCAGCGGTCCGTTCAAAGCCAGAAACAGAGGGTGGAGCGGCCCCTTCAGCAGCCACATGCAATTCCAGAAGGGAGTCCATGGCATTTTCAACTACAAAAAGGACACACATTACCAGACCACAGTGGTGCATGTTCAATTTAGGCTTCAAAACAATCAGCAATATTCTAAATCTGCAGTTATGTCACAGTAATTACACACAGTAGAGCAATAACAATGAAACCAATCATTCACAAAATAAAAGCAAATTGTTAAATTTCTACGTTTTTGACGTTTCCATGAATGCTTTACTCTCCACTTGAGACATTTGTTAAATAATGGAACTGGCTCAAGGGCAGATTTGGTAAAGGTAGATGATTAACTTGTGATTAATAGCTAAAATGTCTATTAGTTTTCATGGATATCATTATCTAACTCTGTTATAAGGAGAAAAAAACCGCATGACAACGTGCTGTCCTCCTCTGTTTATCTACAGCAATGGAATATTACATCAACAGCAAGTTAGCAAGCATGCTGCCACACTTGTAAGAGTACAAAACAAAAAAAATGAAGAAAAACAGAATCAAAGTTTTTAAAGAGTTGCTATGATGAAAATGAATGTTTTAGTATGTTCTTGTGGGCTTTTTCTCGTGATGGCGGACATTTTTAAAGAACGTTAAAATCGCATTTCTGAGTATTTCTTTACTCAAATCATTGTGAATCAGGAAAAGACCCAAAAATGCCATGGAAGAAGTGTAAAAATTACTACGGCAAGCCACAAGCTCCCTCTTCCGCTCCATTCTAATAGATCAGCTCATAGACGTCTAGATCCATGTACGGAACATCTTTGTTTTCCACGTTTGAGCTGGGATCTGTTTCAGAACTGTACGCCTGAAAAGCTCCAAGATGGCTCGCTCTTTTTGTTGCACCAGTAATGTTAGGTTGGGGTTGTGAGGGGCTGTAAGCTAGCGGGAGAGAGAGTAAACAAAGGGATGATGGGAAGGAGGTAAGCCAACAGACCTACCCACAACTCAGAGGTAAATTTCTAATGAACTTCTGATGCTCTGCAAAAAATATGTCCTAGAAAAAAACACTAGTTTTCTGATTATGGCTAAAAACTTCATCATCATTCATTATCTTTAAAAGATAATCGGAGTAAATCTTTAAATCCTTGTGAAAACTTTTGTATTCTTGACATTGAGGCTGACTGAAAATTGACCAGTTAAGAAGTTATTCAACATACATTTTACCATAGGTAAGAATTAATAATAATAATAATAATAATAGTAACAATAATAATAAGGGGCCCATAATATTGGTCACCCAGGGCCCCCAAATCATTAAGTCCGCCACTGTCTAGGCTAAGCTAGCAGGTGTTAGTCACCGATCACGCGCGCATTTCAGCAGTTTTCAACGGAAAAAATGAAAATATGAGTTTGTTTAAAAAAAAAAAAGTCAAAACGCTACCGTGACTGTGACATAGTCTGTTGCAATAGTTGAGTCAAAAACACAGTCACCCGGGCACTATTGAGCAATTTAGCCTCAAACCCTTTAGCTCCACAACAACAGCGACTCTCGGCTAACAGGTTAGCCAGGTAACACCGGCTAGGAAATGAAGGGCTTCTGAGCAATCGGGTACCTTTAAAGTCACACTCGGACAGGACGATGTATATAACCTCCGGGTCCAGGTGGGAAAACATCTCCTGCATGCTCTTAACGATCCTCTCCTTCTCGGTGCTGCTCGTAGGGTAGCTGTTTGCCACAAGGTGATCGCTCCCGGTGTTATAGCCGAAGCTTCCTCCCTCCGTTGGCCCACCTGCGGACCTGGCCGGGCTTTGAGCCATTTTCTTTCTTCGAGGCATCCTGTGGGTGTTGTGCAGCAGCCGACCGCTCTCATTAGGCGCTGTTGATGCTAAGCTGTTAGCTAGGAGAAAGCAGAGGATGGGCCTAAAAGTGTAAACATCAGTTCCTTCTGCAAGAATCAAACTTAGGTGGGGACTCACCAGCGCCCCAAGCGGCGAAAAGACAGAAAACACGCTCTCGTTTGTTAATTCTTAAAACAAAAGTGACAAATGTGAAATTATGTTAGCATGATTTGCACGATAGAGCTAAAACAGTTGTTTTATTTAAATTAAATAAATTTGATCTAAAAGATTTAATCAAGTTAATCATGTTTTCAATTGGTCTAAGCTCGTATGTTGATTTTATATTTATGCTTGAATATGTTTTTCAAATAAGGAATATATTTGCCCCTATTTTCTTGGTTCAATGTCGTTCTTTCGCCCTTTAATATATTTCAATTAATGATTTTTAAGGTTATCTTCTTTGTGGTAAATAAAGATCATATAATAAGCCCACATGAATATATTATTTTCCAAACCAGCCTGATTCCCGAGTTTCTCTACTGCCATCTTTTGGAGGTAATGATGAAGTATCTGTCAGGTTGAAGTCAACTACTTTTCTTTCAGTGTTTTTGTCATCCATCCATCCATCCATCTTCTTGACCGCTTCATCCCTTTCGGGGTCGCGGGGTGCCGGAGCCTATCCCGGCTGCTGAGGGGCGAAGGCGGGGTACACCCTGGACAGGTCGCCAGTCTGTCTCAGGGCCTCAATCACACACACATTCACACTCACAATCACACCTAGGGGCAATTTAGAGTCACCAATTAACCCATGAAGCATGTTTTTGGACGGTGGGAGGAAGCCGGAGTCCCCAGTGAAAACCCACACATGCACGGGGAGAACATGCAAACCCCACACAGAAAGGTCCCAGCCGGGATTCGAACCGGGGCCTTCTCGCTGTGAGGCGAGAGCGCTAACCACTTGCGCCACCGTGCAGCCCTGTTTTTGTCATCCTAATAAAATATTTCCTTTACCTGTCAGAAGAAAAATAATTCCCCCAACTTTATTTAAAAAACTAAACATGCACTATGAGTTCAGTTTTTTTCTCATAATACACATCCATTCAAATATTGTTTAAGAACACAATTTAATATGCAAGATCATTTATTCACCTTGCGTAGAAACGATAGTTAAACCCTAAAGACATTTCTTTTATGACTGATTTGTTTATTAATAATAAGAAATGTCTATGGTACGAATTGAAAGTGTTGATCTATTCATGCTAAATATCATTTCACCTTGGTATCAATACCAGCGATACTCAGATCAAAACACACACCCCTACTATTAAGCAAGTATATGAAGAAAAACCGTTTCAACTGACTTCTACATAACATAATGTAATAAAACAATAAATTCTAAATCCATCTTGATTTGTTCACAATTGCTTGACATTTTCAACATAAACATACTGGTAGGGATACAACGATTCACTTTCACCATAATTCAGTTTGATACTGTAACATACTGTCTGGTTTTCAGTATAGAATCGTGGTATCCCTAGTGGAGACCCCTGAAGGAAGCAGCCAAAAGACGAGAAAATTTAATTTAATTTCCCCAATTGCCTTAGGCTCAGCTTGTTTATAAAGGTTTTTTATTTAACTGTAGGTCTTGCAAATGGTATTTTTGAGTAACAATTTTATTCCATTATTTTAGTAGTAGTCGTCGCTTATAGAATAGAATAGAATAAAACACCAAACATAAGTTATACAGTAGAATTAAACTACAAGTCAAACAGATTACAAACTTAAAAGCTTAAGATTTAAGTGCTTATAAAGTATTAGTACCTCCAAATTGGGGACTGGTAACAAAGTGATGTACCTGAAGGAATTAAAACCACAAATAACATTTCTTTCGAGACCTTGAAGAGTGTTAACTCTGACACCATTGCACTTATCAAAGGTACATTAATTCAGGTATTTTCTTTTGCTTCATTTTCCTTTTTATTTTTACTGTTAATCTTTATTCAATATTATTCTGTCCTTTTTTTCTCGAATGTTCTTGTATTGACATTTTAGGCCAAATTAAAGTTTTCTGGAAAGAACTTTGATACACAAATATTTTAAAAGAAAAGTTAAAAAAGACATCAAGTTAATTGATTAATTTATGAGTGAAAATACATGTTTTTAATTTGCATATGTTTAAATGATAATATTCAATCAAAACAGAGTTTAGTATTGGGTAACAACAGCTTTCATTTTAATTAACACATAATGTGTGTTTATTTGTAGGTTCTAGTATGTAATTGTTTGGTCAAATGTGCATGTCTTCCTGTAAAGTCATCCTGTAACACAAAAATAATCATTGGTTGTTTTTGTAGTTAATAAATGATGCTGTTCCGGCTCTGGAGAATCCACTGTAGTGCTTTCTGTTTTTGCGACTCCCGCCATGTTTCAGGAACTGCACCACTCCTTTTAGACCGAGGGGGGCGCTGTGTACTCAGCCTTCACGTAGACAGCGTTGACTGAACGGACAGAGAGCTTTGTGCCGAAAAACTAAGCCCAACCTGAATCAGACTAATGAATTAAAACGGCCCAGGTAAATACTTTGGAAGAAGCGCTTGACTAATGTCCCGGGATGCAGCATTTGATGGTTTTGAATTCGATTCATTTTTGTGTTTGTTAAGGTGTTTAAAATCATCCGTGGGGCAAGTTGTTGAGAGGAGGGCTGAGGGCGACGGTAGCAGCCCTGCCTCGCCTGTAAACTAGCGGTAGTACGGAGCGATGCTGGGAAGTTGAAAAAGACCTTCACAAGTAAATAACCTCAATTTTCCAACTCCTAAAAGTACCGGCATGAGTTAGAAATCCCGGGAACGGAGCAGGATCGTGGCTGTTTTAAACAAAGATGAGAAGATACTTCACTTCCTCTGTGATTGTATGTAGACGGAGATGTGATGGGCACCTGGACAGTTTGCGGCCTAGGCTAGCATAGGAGCGCTGCTAATGTGAAGTAGCAGCTAACATGACTTCCTTCCCGCAAAATATTAGCCTGTGTTGTTAGCACTTCTAGCTAGCTAATGTAAGATTCAATATGACAGTAGCTAGGCACCGGCTTCCCTTGTGCTTTTTGTAACTATCTCTTTTATCCGGACTTCTATTTAAATGTGAGCGTTTTTAACGTGTTAGCGGAACTCATTTCATTATCTAAGCGGTTTTTGACGAAGGATTTGAGAAGACAACTGCTGATGTTTAGCTGGGGCAAAATTAGCATGTAAGCTAATAACACACGCGAGCCTTGTTTAGTGATGCTATTTTGGGCACGGGTGAAGGAATTTAATGTGATTTATTATTCAAATGTTGTTTTATTCAATTATAAAGGAAAATATAGCGACTGGCACTCTCTGGTCATGCTTAAAGATGTGTTTTAGTAAGTGCGGTAGCATGGTTGTATTGAAGTAATGTTTTTTGACCTATAGAGGCCAGTAGAAGACCGTGTGGACTGAGCATCAACAAGCATGGAGTTCGCGCAACAGCAGAAACCCACGGGGGACGGGAAAGTAGTCTATCCTCCCGGAGTTAAAGAGATTACGGATAAAATCAGCAATGACGAGGTGGTGAAGAGATTGAAGGTATGTTGATGTGATTTCATGCTATCCTCTAACGACCTCTAACCTCATTGGGAGTACTCAGCCTGTGGCTCACTCCTCCTAACTGTCTGAACTTCCTATAAATTCTCCTTCTTTCTATGTTTTATCACTAAATACTTAATGTTTTTATTCTAATTTGCTCAGGTTCTTAACATGTCAAGGTTTTCAGTGCAGTAACTCTTTCCTTACACTTTCATTTTTGCACCCAAACCTCATTTAGGATGTTGAGTAACAGCAGGGTGTAAATCCACTCTGATCACACATAAACGCCTTCCTAGTTGTCTTTTAATTGTGATTATGCCGCTTTCATCTGAAATCCAAAATCCTGTGTCATTTTCTAGGATATAGTTTCTGCAAAGCAGCAGTAGGTCATTAGAAATTTGCCTTTAAGTTGTTGCCGTGACCGTTGGGGTGGAGTGAGCCTGCTAGCTGCATCCCCTTCATACCCCCCCCCCCAACCTAACATCACAGGTGCAACAGAAATAGTGAGCATTCTTGGAGCTATCCAGCTGTATAGTTTTGATTCAGATGCCAGCTCAGATGAGGAAGACAGAGACATATGTGGATCTATTTAGTGTCTACGTCAGATTGGAGCGGAGCTGGGAGGTTGAGGCCCGCCCAGCGTATTTTCCACGTAACAAAAACACTCTTTCTCTAACTGCTTTTTTTTGTCTAATCATGATTGAAAGCAGTTTCATTTAAAAAATACTCAGAAATGCAGCTTTAAGCTTAATTTCCTTTACAAAATTGTTAGCGAAAAATGCCACAAGAACATGTTCAAAACACCAAATACACAATTATTATCAGAGTGGGCCTCAAAAAGTCTTAAGGCCCGGGATAGTATTTGAGCTGACCCACCAAACATGTAGTCACAGGTCTACGGTGGTATGTTACTGTGGTAATATAACCCAAAATGTGGTGATAGGAATCAGAAAGGGGAAAATGGAGATTGTTTATAACAGAAACCCCAACTTACATTTGATATTCTTGTTATTCAGACAATTAATTCCTATGAGGAGGAAAAAATAATCTTGTAGCTGAGCAATTCTGATTTAAAACTAACATTTATCATTTTAATTTAACACCCTTGAAATTTGCTTGAATGATAAAACTCAGTGTAGCAGTCATACAATGTATGCATGCTAAAGCTGACTTTTTCCCACCATCTAAACTCTGACTCTTTGTCTTTGTGAATATTTTACTTCTTGTCCTGCTTTGTGTTTGGTTTAAAAAGTAGGGGTATATCATTTGAAGTCCCTTTGACTAACCAAAGAACCTTTTCATTACAAATTTGCACCATAGTGTGTAAAGTTTTTGGCCTATTAAAGGCTAGTTTTTCCATAAACACGCACAGTAGTAATCAGAGTCTATGGATGAATGCAGATTCTACCTGCTTGCTTTTACCTTAGTTCTAAAGGAAAGGGGTATCCCTGTTTTATACTAGAAGAAATGAAGTGCTACACAACCTATCAAAATAAATTAAAGTTTTTTTTATAGTGAGACATTAAGAAATTATTCTTTTTGGTTTCTCTTTTAATAAAATAACTGTACTCATCTTGAATTTCATCTGTAATCTTTGTAAACTAAAAATAGAGTTCCTTCAGGCCCAAATATTAGGAACAAATCTAAAACTATTAGTTTTCTTTTTGTATTTTCATCTATAAAAAGAGGGCTAAGGTGTAGGCATGAGGACAGAGGTAACTCTTGTCTATGTAATCCAATGACTTGGATTGAGAATCTAATGATGCTAGCTGTCCCTGTGAGACATATCTGCACTATTTCATATTACTCTCTCCACACGACAGTTATACTTCTGCATTTGCATACAACCTGACATGCAAAGAGGTGCTTCAGTCCTACATCGAACTTGTAGCTTTGAATGCTTTGCGTTTTGTAGAATCATTTAAAAAAATTTGAGTTAATTGGTAATCTATTATGCAAATGAATGAAAGTGAGTAAATGTGACGTGTAAGGATGGTATACATGCCCTTTGTGATTAAATATAAAATAAAACAAAAACTGCACTTTAATGCAGCATGAGCAAGAACAAATAAGATTTCTCGGGGACCCCTTTCTTCTCTAAAATTTCTCAACTTTTAAATGGATCAAAGCATTAGAGATAAGAGTCAAAAGTCATTCCATTTACTATGGTTACATTTACAGCAATCGTGGTTGTTCCCATAAAATGCAGAACTGGCAGGATACTTATGTGGCGATCTAGTTTCATGCCAAAAGTGATTTGCAGATGGAAGCTGCTACATCTGTGCTTAAAAACAGCAGTAGAAGCAGACATCGTCACATAACATTTGACAAGATGTCAACAAGGCTTCTGGAATTTAAAATAAAAAGATGGACGTTGGAGGGTTTTAGTTAGCTAAAAATATCATTTCTTTCAGTGCAGAACCATTGAAAACATAAATACACACCATGGACATATGTTATGACTCATCTCTCTATAAATGTGTGGGCATCCACCATCTTTGCATGGAATGCTGAGATGCATTTCTTTCAGTTATGTTTGGTGGCTTGTAGCAAAGTCTTTCAATGTTACTACTAGTTATTTGAGAAGGTTTACGTTTGTCATTTGTTGTTGAGTGTATCCCAGTGGAACAAAAATCACATAAAGCTACAGTGAGAATCATTGGAGAATGAAATTTAGGGACTAAAAGTGTCATTTCTATGTTGGAAAAATATCAAAGAAAGCTAAAAGACATAACGTTAGGATTCCTGAAAGAAATTAAAATTCAGTGAGTTATGACTGTTATTTAACTGTGTAAGTGGCCTACATACCTGGAGTGTCTGTGCTGGGACTGAACGATTCCAGGATTTATTCCCTAGCTCGTACTTAATTTTAAAAATTACACCCAAGGCTTCAAGGGTTGCAAAGGGTTTGTGGGAAAATATTAAATTGGTTCTCATGTTGCTTCTTAGTCCATTTTATTTATTGATCTGATCCATTAATAGTGCTGCCACAAACGATTATTTCAATAGTCGACTAATCATCGATTATTTTTTCCGATTAGTCGACTAATCGGGTCACGGGCAAACTGGATGTAAAACACACATCATTATATTTTAACTAACTAAAACTAGATATATAGCATTACCTCTGATAATGCAAGTGTGAATGCTGTTAGCTGAATTTGGCTGCTAAAGATGCTAGCGCTGATAGCAGAAGATACTGAAGTTGGTGGTTGAAATCGCTGAAGCTGATAGCTCAAAACGCTGAAGCTGATAGCTAGCTAAAATATTAGCTAAATGCCAAATTAGCCTAAAAAAGCTGAAAAAAGCCTAAAGTAGCCTAACCAGCTAGCATGCAGCTTAAATATTAGCTAAACTCTACATTAGCCTAAAATACTGAAGAATCCTAAATTAGCCAAAACCGCTAGGATGTAGCTGAAATATTAAACTCCAAAATAGCCTTAAAATGTTAATAAATGCCAAAATAGTCCAACAAGCTAGCACAATGCCATTATACTTTACAGTACATACATTATACTTTAATCTTTACTGCACTCTGACTCTATATAATGTAAGGTGACGACTAATCGACTATTAAACTAGTCGTCGACTATTTTAATAGTCGATTAGTCGTCGATTAGTCGACTAATCGTGGCAGCCCTATCTATTAACAAGGCGCATTACAACCACCCCCACTTTACCTCCCTCTCAGCATACATGCATCCCAGCAGGGACCTGAAACCAGAGGTACCAGTCATTTCTAGTTCCAGAGCTAGCTAGCATCCACAACACATCTTACAATGAGATTATTATTAATGCAGAAAATTTGGCAAGTGGACTTGTGTTCTATAGCGAAGGAATTATAAATATCTTAGAGTTTGGAGCTTATTAACTAAATATAATTTGAATCTCATGCCAAAAAAAAGCATTGCTAGCTCATGTTTCTGTTTGTGTACAAATATTTACAGGTCTAAAAATTTGCATTAAAGCTTATTACAATGGAAAATGACATCAAAAGTTTAAATAATATAAAAAAAGCAGTTTGTTTTAAATATCTAAGTCCCTCTCCTATCATCTTTTTAGCTTTTGCAAAACTATTCCCAGTGTTCTTTTAATCATGATTATACCGTTTGTAGGCTAAATCTAAAACTTGTTGGGTTTTGCTGGATAAAGTTTGTGCAGGAATTCACCAAAAATTTGCCTCTGAGTTTGTGGGCTGGAAAGTAAGCATCCACTGATATCGTCCCTTTATTTACACTCTCTCCCACTGCCTTACAGCCCCTCACAACCCCACACTAACATTAGTGGTGTGACAAAAATGGCGAGCAATATCAGAGCTGTTCAGCCGTACAGTTTTTAGCCAGATTCCAGCTCAGACGAAGAAAACGAAGACGTACATGGATCTATTTGTCTACAAGTGGATGCTTCAGAATGGAAGCTACTCAGTCGCTGCATCACAACTAATCTCATCTGCTTCAAGATTCACCACGATTTGAGTAAAGAAATCCTCAGAAATGCGGTTTTAGCTTAAATTCTTTAATATATGTCATCCATCATGAGAACAATGTCACAAGAACATGTTCAAAATATGATTTTCTTTGGAGTGGGTCTTTCAAGTTTCTAGAACGTTGTAGAAAAGCCTCAGAGTAAAGCCACAGCCTAGTTTTAGAAGGCCATGTTTGTGTTTATTCTCAAACGGCATCACATTTTTAAAGTTTGGCTCGAATAGATTAAGATAAAACGTGCAGCTATGCAGGACTATAGCAAGGAGAAGAGATGAATGTGTGTGGAGACTACACAGTAGTGTGTTGGCGGGAGTGCTGCTCCTCTGGTTGCCTGAGCGGGCCGTCGGCCCATCCCCCATTCCTGCTGGCTGCCTGATGGTGGAGGGAGCTTTACAGCTGTACTTCAGCTCCTGAACGCACCCACACAGAGGAAGTCACAGCCCGACAGAAAAATATGATACTTCTACGCTTTTCCACAAGAACAAAATCGTTTAGAGTGGTGTGACACAACCCCTAGAAACATCTTTGGTTGTTTTTTAATGTCAAAGATGGAATAAAAAGCAGATGTGTAGATTTTACTTCTGTTGCTGTGATAGGAAACTGATTTAAGAAATTTTACATTTGTTTATTTTTTTGTGTTAGTGATGTCTTTATGCAGACATATCAAACATGCTGTGAATCTTGTGAACCCTCGACTGGGGTTATAGTCAAAAGTATTTCAGATAGTATGAAAAGGACATCACCATTGATTGTAAAAGAGAACTGGAGTGAGCGATCCCTCTCCCCTCATGTTTCAAATAGAAAGTACCCGCTGGCTCCAAGAAGCTGAAATCCCAATGACTTCTACTGAGAAATAAATAGCTTTGAGAGTAACTATTCTTGCTCTGATACTTTTTTTTTATCATGTTCTTGGTAATTCCTCCTTTTTTTCATGATATTTTTGTCTTTATTGCTAGTCAATTTAAACTGACCAATCAGATACCTAATAAAGAATGTAGTGCCCACTGCCTGGCCCCCACCTTGAACATTTGAAATGTTTAATTGACAGACTCTCCTGAGCCTGGTTTCAGTGGTAGGGTTGTGGTCTTCCAACAAGCTCACTCCTGATTGGCTGTAGTAGTTGCCATAGAACCGCTGACTCAGATTGACTTGGACCAATCACTGCATATAAATGTTGTCTGGCTCCAACATGGCGGCACCCGTTTCGTCGAAAAATGGTAACTAAATTTGCTTCATTTCCCTGAAGTTAGGCATTTTCTATGGGTGACCTCAGACTTGCTCATTCCAGTTTTCTTATACAGTCAATGAACATCACAGCGCAAGAATCTTCATGAATCTGGTTACTTTTTTTTGGTAAATGCACAACTTTATTTTCACAAAATTATAACTTTATTTTCCAAAAAAGCATTACTTTTTCATGCAAAATTACAACATTTAAATAATAAATTAAAGATTTTATCCTTGTGAAATGTTGACTTTTTTCCAATATTTGTACAGCTATTTTCTTGTAAAATGTGACTTTTTTCTCAGTTTCACAACTTTTAACTAATCTTACAGCTTTATTGTCATGTTTTACTTTTATTTAATTTTATCGTT
>NC_050512.1:20135770-20227407 GCF_002922805.2 Oryzias melastigma
CAAAAAAAAAAAAAAAAACAGTTGAAAAAACTGTGTATCTTTCAGACTTTGCCCCATTTTTATGCTATAAGAGTCCTTTTATATTGCACCTCCACCCTTCTGGAGTCAGTTAACACTGCATTCACAGGGATGAACTATTCCTGTCCTCGTGTGCACTCCACTCCACTGCACTGGGTTATAACTGAAGACACTTCATGATCGCAACCAAACCACATACGTGAGGAGGAAATGAATATATCGCTCTACGTTTATGCCTGTTTGTAGAGGCATCTAAGACTTAAACCAACAACATAGTTGTGTGTTTTGTGCTCCGGCCTCAGGATTTCCTTGTAAATGTTGAGTAAGGATGAGTCAGCAACAGCAAAGCCCATAGAAGGACAAACATGAGGTATCGGGTGCATAAATGCCAATGAGTTGCTTCACTTTCCCCTCAAGAACCTGATAATTAGGAAGAATCAGAAATGTGCAAAGTGACAGAGGAAATGTGATGATCAGAAAATCCTGGTCTACATGGGAATCAATTATTAGAGCTTTTTAGGATAACTCTAATGATGTTACCACCTTCAATTGTTTGTAAACTTTGAGGCACAGATGACCGTCCAGTTAGCTATGCTATAATGAGAACTGTTAAATAAACACGCTGCTGCTTTTTTTTGTTCTCACACAGTGAGGAACAAATAGTAATTCTCATGTCACTTTTATCCCTTTTCTCTTTTTTGCACTTGCACATATGTAGAACTATAAAATATATTAGATAAAGGACTGCTGTAACATAAAAAAATACAATGTATTATCCTGTCTGGACATAAATTAAAAAATCTGATAACTTTAGAATCAGATTGGGTATGTGGTTGCATGTAAACACACAGTTTGATGTCAGACTTTAGTCATACCTATGCTGTGTATAAACTATTTATGTACAATTGTGTTTGTTAATCATAGGCTTATAGCTTAAATGTTGAATAAAATATGTAAATACACTTGTTTCAGCATTTTTTCTGGAAATTATTTTGCGCAAATCTATTCCTTCTTTTCTGTTAGCTAATTTGGAGCTGGTTTTTAGTTGCCATCTTAGGTAGTTATGATTCCACTGATAGTTTTGGGAATGTTCCCTTCCATATTGTTCTGTATTATTTTCAAAATACAAAATATACGCCTTACCCTACATTATATTTTATACTGTTTTTTTATTTATACTTTACTCCATATGAATATTGTACTTTGCATTTTTCAAGCAATTTATTTTATTTTAACATTTAAATAACACTTTTCCAATTAATTATTTTATTTGGCAAAAAAATGAAATCAGATAATAGCTTTTTGCTACCATTAAGTTCGATTTCAGAGTTAGCGATAGGATCTGTATTTTATCCTTGTTTCATGTTACCCATGAGATCTAGTGTCTTGCATACATTTTTAGGTCTTGAATAAGATCTGATTAATGTGAGCAGTGTGTCTGACACCAAACTTGGTTCATGTTGGAGTTCTGCTGCACCCTGACCTCAGACATGACAGCTGTGGAGCAGCCTTGAACAGACTGTCCCTGTTTCACTCGATAAAACCGTTTCCTAATAAAGCAATAGAGTGCGAAACCTTACTTTGTTTGCTTTTTGGATAAAGTTTTTGTTTTTTATTTACACACTTCTTTTTAAAATGATGTCATGGACAAAACAAACATTCTGCATTTGTTGTTTTCATGTGCAGAAATCATAAACTTTATTAGACTAAATTTAACATTAAGTCATAACTAATTTAAGTTAATGACTTTGAGCGGAAGTTATCAATCCTGCAGCCCACAACAAAAAATGGACTTTAACGTCTAACGCCTTCCTTTATTTTATTTTGATAGATGGTTGTGAAGACCTACATGGACATGGATCAAGACTCTGAAGAGGAAAAGCAGCAGTATCTGGGCCTGGCGCTCCACCTGGCCTCAGAGTTCTTCCTAAGGAACCCAAATAAAGATGTCCGGCTCCTGGTGGCCTGTTGCCTTGCTGATATCTTCAGAATTTATGCCCCCGAGGCCCCTTACACCTCCCACGACAAACTCAAGGTGAGCAGCCGAAGCTTTACCAAGTCAGAGTTATGTAAAGAGTTTAAATGCAACAGGTCCTGAATAATGTCCCACAATGCACAGTTATGAAGTGACCCACTTCTTTATGTGATTTACTGTTAAGGCCAACTTAACTAGGCATACATGGTATTTCAAAATAAAAGAAGCTATGAAAAAAACTATTTTTACAGCATTCTGACATTTGAACAAACTTAATTTGTTGAATCACTTTTAAAGTACTTTTATTACTGTTTTGCTCTGTAAAATATTTAAAACATTTTGGTTCATGGTTCAGTTATTGATTTTAATTTGCAAATTGTTATTGTTTACTTTAAAAATGTAAAAGTAAGTTTGCTGTGAGATTCCACTGTTGAAAGGGCAGATATGACCCTTACAGAAACCATTATGTTTAAAAGACAATTGTAATTGAATTAAATGGTAACAATGTTTTATTTCTGCAGGACATTTTCCTCTTCATTACCAGACAGCTGAAGGGACTAGAAGACACCAAGAGTCCTCAGTTTAACCGTTACTTCTACCTGCTGGAGGTACTGTAGAAGCCAACAAATGACAGAGGAGCATGTTTTTCTGGATTGTTGCTTCTTCTTTTAGAATCTCTTATTTTTATTTCATTTTTTTATTTGTATTCAGGTATTATTGAAAATATGTGTTTTTAGTCATAGAAAAGTCAAGTACATTTTTTGTTTATCTCAAACAAAATGAGTAGAAAATATCAAAATAATATAAAACAATAAAGTTTATTTATAATCTGACACCAAAATGTTTCTGTTGTATAGAACCTCGCATGGGTGAAGTCCTACAACATCTGCTTTGAACTGGAGGACTGTAACGAGATCTTCATCCAGCTCTTCAAAACGCTGTTCTCCGTCATCAAGTGAGGATTTACAAACCTGCTCGACTTAATCACCAAACTGCTTTCTGTTTTGATCACGTAGCTATGATGTTTTATTGGAATGTTTGATCAGATATATAGATATATTGTAAACATGTGAGGCTGTTGTCTTCCTCAGTAACAGCCACAATCAGAAGGTGCAGATGCACATGATGGACCTGATGAGTTCTATCATCACGGAGGGAGATGGAGTTACACAGGAGTTGCTGGATACAATCCTCATTAACCTCATCCCTGCACACAAAGTAAGACTATACACCCACTAACTTACATTTGGGTAGATAACCGAGGTTTCTTAAGTTGGTGTAATCTGAACTCTTATTTTGAAATTTAGAAAAGTTAAGTCTTTGTTAATGAGAAGCCCTGAACACAAAAAAATGTTCTTCCAATAACTGATGAAGAATTGTAATCATGCCTGCCAGAAACTTTTTTTTTTTTGCTTTTGACTGTTGTATATTTATATAGTTACAGCAACAATTGACCTCTTTCAACATTTCTTTGAATAGAACCTGAACAAGCAAGCATACGATCTGGCTAAGACCTTGCTGAAGAGGACGGTTCAGACCATTGAGACGTGCATTGCAAATGTAAGTTGTGGTTGTTTGTCTGACCCTCTAATCCGTTCTTATACCGATTTAAAGTTTAATGTTTAGGAACTATGAGGGGATTGCTACTGACCTCATGTATTCATATGAAAACCGTCTGTCTGTAGGATCACAACAGTGAATGGGAGAAAGCTTTAAAAAAAGCTGTTAGAATTTTGCACAAATAAAAAGAAAATCATGAAAATAAAGTCAATTTCACTGCAAAAACTGAATCTTAAGAATATAAAAAAGGCCATTCAAGGAAAAAAAAAATATTTGCAAAAAAAAATGAAAGAATGAAAAAAAAGCTAATCTTAGTTTAAGAAAATGTTGTAGTGAATAGAAAATATTTCCTAAAATAATTAAGACAATTTTTCTTATATCATTGTCAGATTTTTTACTTTTTTTTCCAAGAAGAGTTTTCACATTTTTAGAACGTTTTACTTCTTTCAATTAAAGTTTGTTTTTGCAGTGTTGGTCCTAATGGGAACCTTTCTATGTTTTCCTAATCCTGCCTTCTTTCTGCAGTTCTTCAATCAGGTTTTAGTGATGGGAAAGTCATCGGTCAGCGATCTTTCAGAGCATGTATTTGACCTCATCCAGGAACTGTTTGCCATTGACCCCATGCTGCTTACCTCAGTCATGCCCCAGCTGGAGTTCAAACTTAAGGTAATCATACAACTCAAGCCAATAACGCTCAGACCAAATCCAAATCTGTCTTTTTGTTGCATTTAAGTGGATTTCCCTGTTATAATCATTCATAAAATGAAACTCCAGTGTATTTTTAGGTGTTAGATTAATTGGGTGAAAAAACAAATTTTAGATCTCAAAACCCTTCCAAATTTTTAAACATTTTGTGTACTCAGAATGAATTCAGTAGGTAGTAGTATGTGATTCATGTTTGTGTTTTTGCAGAGTAATGATGGCGAGGAGCGTCTGGCAGTTGTTCGGCTGCTAGCAAAGTTGTTTGGGGCCAAAGACTCGGAGCTGGCCTCTCAGAACCGACCGCTGTGGCAGTGTTTTTTGGGACGGTGAGTCATCTCGGTATCCCACAATGCAGCTGGAAAGATTCAATAGAATTGAATTGTTAAACTTGTTGTCTTTTTACGTGACAAATTTGTTTTTATATGTTGTTGTCCTTTAGGTTTAATGACATTCACGTACCAGTCAGACTAGAGTGTGTCAAATTTGCAAGTCACTGCCTCATGAACCACCCAGACCTGGCAAGAGACCTGACAGGTGTGCTTTTATCTCATCTTTGTGGTTTCTGTCACATTCGTATAAATTAGATCATCTGCTTTCATGGTATTTTTTTTCCTGCTCATTACTGCAGCTGAACTGCGGTGAATTAACTGCCTTTTTCCTGTGATTCCAGAGTATTTGAAAGTGCGTTCTCATGACCCGGAGGAAGCCATCCGCCATGACGTCATCGTCACGATCATCAATGCTGGAAAGAAAGACCTCAACCTGGTCAACGACCAGCTGTTGGGTTTTGTTCGGGAACGGACTCTTGACAAGAGGGTGAGTTCAATACCCGTAGAGCAGGTGGAGAACCAGAAACGGTTCTTAGCTATAGTGTTAGTACTTTTAAAACAAATAGATAAACTTGGATTTACTGATGCTTTTTATCATCTTCTAGATTGTGGGAAAGTGTTATAATCCCCTGACTTCTATTTTTGACATAAATAAAACAAACTTGTTTAATTTCCTGTTTGTGTCTCCTCCCTGCTTTCGCAGTGGCGCGTGCGTAAGGAAGCCATGATGGGTCTCGCTCAGCTCTATAAGAAGTACTGTTTGCACCATGAAGCGGGGAAGGAGTCGGCTATGAAGATCAGCTGGATCAAAGACAAACTTTTACACATCTACTATCAGAACAGCATTGATGACAAGTGAGAACAGATTTCATGTTTTAGAAATGATTCCTACTTGATTAAAACATTATGATTTATCACACCGGAGTGGGGAAAGATGTGTTTATTAGCAGTTTATGCTTAAAATATTTCCTCAAGTCTTGGTGTGCTTTTAAATGAATCAAATCTGTTTTTGTAGGTTATTAGTAGAGAAGATCTTTGCCCAGTACATGGTACCACACAGTCTGGATACAGAGGAGAAGATGAAGTGTCTATACTACCTGTATGCCTGCCTGGACACGAATGCCGTCAAGTTAGTATAACTTATTTACAGCTTTTTTTTCATTTATCACAACATAAAAACAGCACTTTAATGAGTGGAATGATTTCCTCCTCCTGTGTTCCTCTCTTTCCTTTCAGAGCTTTAAATGAGATGTGGAAGTGTCAGAACATGCTCCGGAGTCTTGTCAAAGAGCTGCTTGACCTGCACAAGCTGCCAGTGGTTTGTTGACCTTACAATCTAATTTATTTAATTAAAACTAGAAGGATTTCTTACCTTTTTATTTTTTCTCCATTTAGTCTGAGGCCAACAATACATTAATGTCAGCAAAGCTTATGGGCATTGCAAGTAAGTTGGAATAAAAAGCGTACATATAATATATTTCTATCTTTATTTGTTTTTCTTGTGTAACTGACTTTAATCTCCCCTGCTGTGTTTGCAGAGAATTTGCCAGATGCTGGAAAGGCTCAGGACTTCATGAAGAAGTTCAATCAAGTGCTGACGGAGGATGAGAAGCTGCGAGTCCAGCTGGAGATGCTCATCAGCCCGACCTGCTCCTGCAAACAAGCTGAGATTTGTGTGGTAAGTTTTTGTCTAATTTTTAATATGTCACTGTAATGCTTTGGCTAAGGATCATTATTTACAAAGCAAAGACTGAAAAATATAAGATGTTTTCCCCTTTTTTAAATTTTAGGATGAGTATTTGTATTAAGAGTGTGTGTTTTTTTCTGTGTTCACAGAGAGAGATCACTCGAAAGTTGACGTTTCCAAAACAGCCGACCAATCCTTTTCTGGAGATGGTCAAGTTCCTGCTGGAGCGGATCGCTCCCGTTCACATCGACTCTGAGGCCATCAGGTCAGGAAACCAGGAGCAGGATCTTTACTCTGACTAAGAGCTAAATCATATTGTTTGAATCCGAATTCCTGTATAGGAATTATAAATTATATTTTTAAGGTTCCTACATTTTTAACACATTTTCATGCCAAGCATTTAATACAAAATGTGCTTCATGTTTTGTATAATAGGCTTTTCTCATTCACTGAGCCACCTAGTGGTGGTGCTGTGCAACTGCAGACCTTCATGTGGGCTGAGGTTTAACCCTTTATACTTGATGGAAAAACACCACCACAAACATAACCTTGTACTCTAGTGATACTTTTAGCTTTAAAAACTATATGTATATTTTTTTTAAGTTTTTTTTTTTTTTTTTAAGTTTTGTGATCTGTTTATTTTTAGTGCTTTGGTAAAGCTGCTGAACAGATCCATTGAGGGAACAGCTGATGATGATGAGGAAGGTGTCACCCCTGATACAGCCATCCGCTCTGGACTGGAGTTGCTGAAGGTACACAAATAGCACACGAGTAAAAGCATTAATAAGTACAGTAGTAAGTGTAAGAAATGTTAGTAATTTAGGAGAATTTTAAGAGAAAATGTCCAAAGAAAAAAAAAAATCAGTAATGAGTTAAATTATTTGTGGCGGACACTTTCAGGTCTTGTCATTCACACATCCCACGGCGTTCCACTCAGCCGAGACCTACGAGTCTCTTCTCCAGTGCTTGAAGATGGAGGATGACAAAGTGGCAGAAGCAGCCATCCAGATTTTCAGAAACACTGGACAGAAGATCGAGACCGAGTTACAACAGATACGATCGTAAGACTAAGTATTTCTGCAAAAATGCTGAATTTCAGTTTACAATTAACACAATTCAAAATGTATATTTTTAAACCCTTTTTTTGGTTCTTAAAAATAAACAAAGGTGGAAATTCATTTAGTTTAAGTGAGTGAAATACAAACCCATGCACTCTCTCTGAGTGTTTTGAGGTTAACATTTTTACCAGATCGAGTTGAAGAACAAGTTTCTTTGTCTTTTTGACAGAATTTATCTTTTAAAGCCACCTCTCTGACACAACACATTCTGTGTTATGCGTCTTTCAGGACACTTATTCCAATCCTGCATCAGAAAGCCAAACGTGGAACGCCTCACCAGGCCAAGCAGGCTGTCCATTGTATTCACTCCATCTTTAACAATAAAGAAGTACAGCTGGCACAAATCTTTGAGGTAAGGAAACAAATCTTAACTGTTGGTGTTCAGGAGCCTGAATGAAAGTATTGATATAAATAAAGTAGTATTTTCTGCCCTCATTTCTATATTAGTCAACAAATACTTAAAAATGGAACTGACTCTATTGTCATCCATCAGAAAAGTAGTTGTTAAAAGTTTTAGTGGCACAGGGTGCAGGTTTTTCAGTAGTGCAGTCTAACATCTAAACGTCCTGCAAATTGTACTTTTTTTTAATTCTTTTTTTTTTTTTGTCCAAAAACTGCATAATGATAATTAAAATACGACTGGGAACACTTTGAAAATGGATCAAAAGCCGTTCATTCTTGATGTCTCTCCTCTTTTGCGGGCAGCCTCTGTCACGGAGTCTCAACGCAGACGTTCCCGAGCAGCTCATCACGCCGCTCGTGTCCCTGGGTCACATATCCATGCTGGCCCCAGATCAGTTCGCCTCCCCCATGAAATCCATCGTGGCTAACTTCATCGTCAAAGACTTGCTCATGAACGACAGGGTACGGCCTCCACACTCCTGGTCGATGCTTGTGTTTTTGCAGCAGCACAGCACTAAACATGTCTGTCTGTCTGTACAGATGGCGGGGAACAAGAACGGGAAGCTGTGGACCAGTGATGAAGAGGTGTCTCCTGAAGTTCTAGCGAAGGTGAGAAAGCTCGTCGTTTCTACTAAAAATAAAAACATCTTATCACCCAATCTTTTCTGGAGTAAACTAATAGTTTTACATATAATCCACAGGTTCAAGCCATCAAACTTTTGGTGCGATGGTTACTAGGAATGAAGAACAACCAATCCAAATCAGCAAACTCCACTTTACGCCTGCTGTCAGCCATGCTGGTCAGTGAGGGAGACCTGACGGAGCAGAAGAAGATCAGGTTTGTGCCCCTCAGAGCCGTCAATCAGCTTATTGTGCAGTTAGAGATTGGAAACTAGCTGGAGTTGATGATTTTTTTTTTTTTATGTGTCTTTTAACAGTAACTCCGACATGTCTCGCCTGAGGCTGGCAGCCGGTGCAGCCATTATGAAGTTGGCACAAGAACCATGTTACCATGACATCATCACACCAGAGCAGTTTCAGCTCTGTGGACTCGTCATCAACGTCAGTCTCACCCTTTGTCTGATTGAACCGTCTTCTTTGGACTATTTAAAGTCTCACTCCAATTATATTTTTTCCTATTACAAAATCATTTCCAGGGTCTTTTAATTAGGATTTAGCCAAAATTAAAAAAAAATCTGTGTTGCTTTTTTAGACGTTTTTCTGCATCTAAGCTTATAGTAGTTTTATTTGTTGATCTTATTTTGTTTTTGGGTTGTTTTTTTTGTAGGACGAGTGCTACCAGGTCCGTCAGATTTTTGCACAGAAGCTCCACTTGGCCCTAGTCAAGCTGCTGCTGCCGCTGGAGTACTTGTCCGTTTTCGCTCTGTGTGCCAAGGACCCGGTGAAGGAGCGACGCGCCCACGCCCGACAGTGCCTCCTCAAAAACATCTCTGTTCGCAGAGAGTACATCAAGCAAAACCCCCTCGCTCAGGGTCAGTGTGCACCTGTTTTTAAAAGTATGGTAGGACTTAGAATGTCAAAGATTGTATCTCTATGATATATGTTTATCGAGCATCAATTGATAAAGGGATTCCAACAAGATTAGGAACATGACAGTTTAATAAGATAAAGTAGGTTGTTTGTAGTCCTGTTTAAAAGTTCTTAGAGGAAATTACCCAGAACACATTTCTTTTTTTCCCTTTTTGTTTCTCATTACCTTGATGTAGACATTTTTCACAATGATTTTTTTTTTTTTTACCACAAATTAAACTGATCTTTCTCCTTTGACAGAAAAACTTGTTTCTCTTCTTCCTGAGTACGTTGTTCCTTATATGATCCATCTTCTGGCCCACGACCCAGACTTCACAAAACCGCATGAATACGAACAGCTGAAAGACGTCAAAGAGTGAGTTTACACTCTTTCCATCCATTTGCATTTTTCCACACAAACAATTGTGGCAAATGTGTTTATTGTGCGTACACGGATGTTTGCAGGTGCCTGTGGTTCATGTTAGAAGTTCTGATGACCAAAAATGAGAACAACAGTCACGCCTTTCTTAGAAAGATGGTGGAGAACATCAAACAGACCAAGGATGCTCAGTGTCCAGATGATGCCAAGGCCAATGAGGTTCATAAAACACTCTTTGGTGGCAAAAAAGCCGGAAACTGGGTCAAACGGGATAATCTTAACATTGTTGTTTCCTCACCAGAAACTGTACATCGTCTGTGACGTTGCTCTCTTTGTGATCGCTAATAAGAGCACAGCGTGTCACTTGGACTGTCAGAAAGAACCCGTCCTTCCACCCAAGTTCTTCCTTGTTCAGGACAAGGTAACATACACAAACATCATCAAATGTTTGCCTATTTTATTCTTTTGGGAGACTGAAACTAAAATGCAGTTCAGTTTTTTTTAGTGCATTTTACACGTTTTTTTTTTTCCGTGCATTGTGTTGTGTCCTGATTGGCTGAAGCCTTTTGCCAATCAATCTCCGTGCAGTTTCCCCTTATAGAATGTTGCAAAGATATTTTTTAGTTTCATTCAATGATACTCTGTGTATTGTTCTGTGAAAGTTTGAACTTTAAGAGTTTGAACAGCAGAAATAAGTGTGAAAATGTTCATGTCTGTCGATTCTAATCATTGTTTTCCTACATTTTCCTCAAACAGGAGTTCAAAAACGATAAAGAGTACCTGACTGCAGAGATGAGACAAATGCTGCTCACTGGGAAGGTAAGTCCCAAACTCTAATATTTGTATTGTTCGTGTATAATCAAGTGTTTTTTAAAGCAGGTGAGTGGTCGCCGTGCTCACGTTTTGCCCCTTTTTCCTCTTCACCTTGCAGCCTAAACCGGCTCCCGTTTTGGGAGCTGTGAACAAACCGTTGACGGTTCCAGGTCGGAGGATCTTGACAAAAACTACAACAGTTGCAGACACGGCGACCAACACCAGCAGCAACTCTTCTCCACTCAGCTCCACGATCAACAAGAACAGGTTTTTAAATCTAATCATGAAAATAATAAGGAAAATACAGATTGTTGTATTCATTTATATATTTTCTGTAGTAACAGCAGTGTCCCTCCTGAGTCTCCTGATAGCCGAGTGCAAGAAAACAACGAGAACCCAGTAATCAAGAATGAAGAAGTGAAGAAGGTAAGGTCCCAGTTAACACCTCTTTTATCCCCAAACTGTGACTGCAGTTTTCTTTACTGCCTTTTTTGTTTTCTTTCTTACAGGCAGAACCGAGTCCGAAAGTAACTCCTCAAGCGGGGACAGAAGGAGCACCGGTCAAACGACGCGGTCGACCTCCAAAGTCTGCTGCCTCTGCTCCTGTAGCGGCTGAAAAGGAGGTGACGGTGGCGCCGGCCGGAGCTGGCAGAGGCAGAAAGAGAGCGGCGGACTCCAACTCCTCCGCAGACTCGATCAATATCAAGATGTCCAAACAGCAGCAGATTGACCTGCAGAGGTGAGCTTCTGCTGATCTTCTTCAGTCTCAGGCAGCTTGAAACCAAACCTTTTTCTGGTTACATTATCCTAATACAGTGCAGTTGTCTTGTCCCATGTGCAGAAAAACACCCCCATAGCATGATGCTACCACCTTCATGCTTCACAGTAGTGATGGTATTCTTGGGAATTTTACTCGTCAATTCTCTTCCTTTAAACCCGGCAAGTAGAATTAAGACCAAAAAGTTCTATTTTGGTCACATCTGACCACGTGACTTTCTTCTATAATTCCTCTGGATCATCCAAATGGTCATTTGCAAACTTAAGACGGGCCTGAACACATGCTTGTTTAAGCAGAGGAACCTTCAATGCCATGCATGATTTCAAACCATGACGTCTTACAGTAACCTTGGAAACAGTGGTCCTAGCTTTTTGGAGCTCCTCTGGTGTAGTTCTGAGCCGAGTCCTCGTCTTTCTTAAGACCACTGAGCCCAAGTCAGAGGGGCATTGACAGTCATGATTAGCTTCTTCCATTTTCTAATAATTGCTCAAACAGTGGATCTTTTCTCACCAATTCCCCCTTTCCAGCATTGTGGAGGTCTACAATTTTGTCTCTGGTGTCTTTGGACAGCTCTTTGGTCTTGACCTTGTTAGTAATTAGAGTCTTATTGATTGTATGAGGTGGACAAGAGTCTTTATGCAGCCAACGACCTCAAACAGATTCTTTTAAATTTAGGATAAGTGGAAGTTGACTGTTTAAAGATGGACTAACAGGTCTTTGAGGATCAGAATTCCAGCTGATGGACAGATGTTCAAATACTTATTTACATCAGTAGGATACAAATAAATTATTTTAAAAATCATACACGGTGATTTCAGGATTTTTTTTATGTCTCTCGTGCACCTAAGATGAGTTTCACAGCCCTAGTTGATTTTTAAGAGGGAAAACTTGCGAAATAAATGTTGAAATATGTTAAACTGGAAATGTTCTGGATTGAGAAATAATGTGTTTTTTTCTAGCACATCCTGTAGGTTTTAGAACAGAAGCATCACATTTTCCTTTTACTAATACTTCAATCTTTAAACAGCTTTTTGTTGAGCATCCCTAACTCTCGTTCCTACAATAAATCTAAAATGGATGATTCTGTGCTGACTCTGATGCTAAACCTTCTTGTTTTTCAGGTAAAGAGGATCCCCTCAACACAAAAAAGAAGAAATCATGTCTCTGGAGAATGGGCCAGAATCTTCCTTTGTACCTTCTCACCTCTTAAAGCTTTCCTAAAGATATTATGGACCTTTCTAAAAAAAAAAAAAAAAACACACAAAAATATACACACACAACCCTCCACACACCCTAGATTTTAAACACTCTGCAGTCATGAATAGAAGCTCGCTGTATGTAGGTCTTACTCAGAAAGATATTTTTTCCCTTTGTGTTTGTTGTCCTTTGCTTCTTTGTGAAGCCATTTTTAAGAAAAGAAAAAAAGACTGAGCGAAAAAAAAAAAATGGACATTTTACAAATATTTTAATCTGGTTATGATTGTTGCTTATTAAATTTCCTGGGAACAAAGCTTTGGGTAATGACTCGACCTCTTTCTCTTTATTTTTTTTTATTTGGACTAACATTTTTACTGATATAGTTTGTAAATATGCGTGAGTAACTTAGTCTATAACTTGAAATAAAATCAGATTGAAAAAAACGAATGAGTTCAACAAATCTGGTTTGTGTAGATGCTGGATTCGGAGGTCGTCGTTGTTTGAGACCCAGAATTCCTTTCAACTCTTCAATCCCATTTGATAGGTCAGAGGTGCTAAACTGAAGCTTTCCTCCTTTTATTATTTCGACACAAATTTATATTTTAGACTGCATATTTACTAGTTTGTGTTCAGTTTTTTTGTCTTAATGTCATTTTTTGAGTAAAATGAATTTGATAATATGTAATAAAATACTCAGTTTTAGTTTTTATTTCTTCTCCAAAACAATAAATGCTTCAGATGTTCCACTGCAGGACGCTCATCTTGTTTGGAAGAGCAGTTGTCAGAAACACAAGCAACTTGTTTTCTGTTTTTTCTTTTTTTTAATTAAAGAAACATGACAATGTCACAATAAATAACCATGCCTTTTATACTGCTGATGCTTGCCTCTAAGAAAACAATACAAATGGAGAAACTGAGATGCAGCAGCCCCTCTTTTGTTTTCCTCTTTTAATCGTTTGTTGTCGTCGTGCAATAATCGTACACTGAACACCAGGAAGACGGGATGGAGAGGGGGTGGGCGGGGCTTGGTTTCTGGTCTCAACTTTTAAAGACTCGACTATTTACAATGAAGTTGTGCGTTCAATGTCGGGGTTTTGGCTCTGGAAAGCTGCACACTAACCTCCACTTCACATCATAACGGAGGCGAATCTTACAAAATAAATGGCTCTGGGTTTAAACAAAAGCACTTTTCTTTATGTTCCTCCTGCTGGGTTTTGTTTTAAAGAATTTGCAAACATAGTTTCAAAAGTTTTTTGATGTTGTACAAGCTCAGTAGAAATTGCACATTCAGATCTGTTCTTCGTCAGGGATAAACTATTCTGAAACATTATCAGAAAATGTCCTTAGTGTCAGTTTTGATTATTCAAGGGGACCATTTAAAAAACATCCACCATATTGTTTGGCGAAAAGATATAAAGGCGGCAATAAAACATCTATCAGAAAAGGGTTTAGATGGTTGTACAGCAAAGTGCCTCCAGCTGCCTCCTGTTGACCAGGATACATAAAGATAAAGGGAGGGTGAGAAAAGGGAAAAAAAAAAAAAAGTCCTGATTGGCAGAGGGAGTTTTCATGGATCACACAAGCATCAAATAAAAGTCTCTCCGGATACAACTAGGGATAGTTTATATTTAAAATAAATCTGCTTTACAATGCCATCCATGTATATAAAAAAATTATATCCCTAATGTATTTCCAAATGTACACATCTATTTACAGATCAGCTGTTTGTGCGTGTGTGGAAACATGAGGATGAGCGTTCCTACTTCTACGTGTACGATGGGAAATGTGTACATCCAAAGTTCTGCATTTGGGTCGAGCAGTTTGAAATTCTCTTGCACAGCAACTATACAGTCAAGTAAATTAAATCTGATAGATTTATAGCATAAAAGTCTGGGTAAAAATAAGACTCAAAAGTCCAACTCTGCTGAAAAAAAGTAAATGGGTAAATTAGAGGACTTTTATTCTGAAAAATCCCCCACGTCATGGCATCTTTTTGGAAAAAGAAATGAACTTCAAAGAAGAGGTGTGGAAGACTGTTTTTTTTTTTTTTATAAAGATTGCTTGGGCTTCTTAACATCAGGAAGAAAGTGGTGAATGAGATTGGACAGGCATCCGTGTTGTAATAAAAGGTACGCTCAGACTGCTGCGGCGGATGTGCTCACAGGAGGGCGTCTGCTTTAACAAAAGGCAATGTTGGAAGGGTGCAGGCAGGGAGCGGGTGATGACGCAGAGTTTGGATCCTCGCTCTTGATTGGGGCTCCTCAGTTGCTGAGGAGCAGCTCTGTTGCCGTTTCCACGTCCCAGGATTTTGAAGACAAGGCCGCTATTACTGCATTCTAAATACAAAAGAGGTTCTTAGTTGTAACGTCATCATGACCAATTTCCACAAAAAAAAATAAAAACAAAACAACAGATTTATATTTGTGCAACCATAACTTCAGATATGTTTGATTAAGATATGGAACAAGTTCTTTCAAATTTTACTTTTTTTATGAAAAGATGTAACTATCCTCAAGAAAAACTTGGCTTATGAAATAAAAGCAATACAAAAATTATTATATACACTGAAAAAATATATAAAAATGGCTCCCATTTGTGATGAGATGAACGCAAAGATCTAAAACATTTTCCACATACTCTACACAAATAACCCTTTCTCTTAGTCTACGATCAAATACAACTGCCACAATCCCGCATCGGCAGAATCTTCAAGATTTCATGCAGCTTTTTATGAAAATCCAGCTGACATCTGGTGACACTTGATATGGACGGCCGGCGTCCGTAGACATTCATACATCGTCCACTCAGAGCTGCTGCCAGTGTTGTGCCAAAATGCTATAATTTGTATCTCCATGTCGCGGCACAACTTTTGGCATCGTAAATTTGTTTTCTAACACTTCTATTTTGCCCCAAAAAGCATAAAAAGAAGGTGGATGTTAACGATATAGTGGGCTTTTGGGAGTTTTAATGTCATATTTGCATTCAGCGATCAGCCCTGTTTTATTATGGTGACATCCCCGACTGTCACTAGACTGTCATCGGACGACCTCAAAATGTGCCCGGGCGGCCACTCACCGATGTCAACTTTTAAAGGAAAAAAAAAAAAAAAAATCACCTCGTTGCTGTAAAATTTTAACTTTTTTTTTAAACTTCTGTAGCCACTGTATAATTTGTAAAAATGCGACTAAAACTGCTACCTACCGATTGCAAATGCTGCCTGCCAAATTTGCTGAAAAACTAAGGAAAAAAATTTAGGTTCCTGCGCAGTGGCATTTTCTGACAAGTGACTTAAGACTGATGTTATTTGTACTTTTACTTGCACAAAAACTGATGGAAATTCATGTTGGCCACACAAAGATGCACATTACTCGCACATATTTTAAGTGCGCTGAAGGCTTAATGTTGTTTCCACGTATTAACATAGCCCTAATCGTAAGCCATAGACTGTACATCACTGACGAGCATAACCCCCCCCCAGACTAATCATTGTCGATCGGCTCCAAATGGCAGACCCCTATCGTGTCAAAATTGTGACTGAATTGGCTTCATTTTGCTGGATTTTTAAGTGTATAATCAGCATAAATCTTTTTTACTTTATTGGTAAGAATTATCTCTGCTGTGACAAAAGCAGTAAAGAGTGTCTGACCTTATCAAAGCCCATGGCACAGAGTTTGTCTATTTTCCGTGTGTAGTCCGGACTGGAGGCGGGAGCGCCTGCATATACGTGGGACCACAGCCTTGCGGTCTGCTTGAACATTTCCGGGTTCTGCTTAAACTGGTTGGGGGACAAATAAGTAAAAGATGAGGCAATGTTTTATTTGAATGAGGAACATAAAGTCTTGATTTTTCATTGCACACACACAGAGTACCTGGTTTGCTACTACTGCATCTTGTGGATCATCTGGCTCTGCCGCAGCAAGAAGAGCCTGTAGGGACAACAGCACCGTCCGCAGGGTCATAGCAGCTGCCCTGAGTGAGGCACATTTCAACATTGGAGGAGGTAAATGGACAGAGCGGGTATGTTGAATGCAGAATAATGCAGAATAATGCATATTTATGCGTCTCACCATTGGTCTTTTAAAATGTCCAAACATATTGCTCCTGTGACAGAACTGATATTGGGGTGCCAGATCTTGGTTATGAAACGCACCTGTTAAATAAAAAGAAAGGATGTAGTCTTTTAAAAAACTGTATTATTATAGTAAGTATGCTGAACCAGTACTATTTTGGGTGAGTATGAGGATATATATTTAGACAACCTTTGCTGCCATGGTAACTAACATTGTTTTATGATAGATTTGAATGAAATATCACAAATTGTTTAAGATGATGCCTTATACTATTTTTACAAATCATTTTAAGGACTTACAACACCTTTAAAAGGTGGCAGAGTGTTCCGTTTTCCTTTTTAGAATAATTTTTAATATTTACCAGTAAATGATTTTTCTAAATTAAAAACATTTTCTTTTTTGTTTGTTTTTTTAAGCATCTTTTTTGTCTTATTGGGCCATTTATCTCATCTTAGCACTTCTCATAAATGTTTAGTCTGATCATATTGTTGAAGCATTTACAGGCAATCATTCTCTGATTGCTGATAACACAAACTAAAAAACCAGTGGATCATTAGATAAAGTGCTTTTGCCCTGACATAACTAACCTGCCTAACTTTATAGGAGGAATGTCCCTTTTTGCTGGTTAAATATCAATTCACACTCTGTTAGAGAAGGAGTTTTTTTGGGGGGGGGGAATTGGGAGCAGGTAGCAGCAAAACAATAAAAGCTGCATCAAAAACAATTGTGTCATTTCATTTCGAATGAAACTGCTCCCATTCCCACCACTTTAACGAGTCAAGTGAGCCTAAATAATAACCGAAACTAATTTATTAATGTGATGCAAGGGTTCAAAGTTTTATTTTCTGTACTGTAGAGGAAGGAAAAGTACAAAAATGTTTGAAGAGAGAAGAACAATAAAACACACGTACCTTTGGAGGGTTAAATGGATAGGTTTCTGGAATCTTGATTTCAAGCTGATATCTCCCACCTTAAAAAGAAAATAAAATGATTATTCAATAAAAATAAGGTTTATGGATTAAAACATTTAATTTGGAAATTTGCTGTATACCTTCATATGGTGTATCTGGAGGACCTGCTATCTCACCCCGTAGTTCTGTGAAGTTCTCATCCACCAAATCTACTTTAATTTGGTTTTTACTTGTCTAAATGTAAGGGAAAATAAACAAAATAGGTCATTAGTTATGTCCTTTTATATGAGTTTTCCTTGTATAATAATCAAACCATCCATTTTGTACACTTAAAAATAATTATAGTATCAGAGTTTAAGAGAAAACTGGTCATTTCCCTGAAAATCAAAAGCCATCGGTCCACAAAGTTCCACGGAAGCATGATGTGGCTTATTAAAGGGTTAACTTATTTATGTTAGCATAACAGTTAGCTTGCTAATAAAGCTCGAACAAGAAAAAAAAAATAAATCAGGAACTATTTAATTTGCAATTCAATGACAATATACACGTCATAAACATCCTTCCGTTCCGATTTAAACCAGCAAATAACACGTTTGCTAAAAACCTGAATGTAAAATACCAACACGGTGTGCTAATGCTAACTTTAGCTGTCAGACTAAAACTAGCTAACCTGAACTGACACGAAGCTAGAAAATAACCAAGCGCTTGTACGAGAGTGTATTTAATGTTGACTTTTCTATGTTGGAAAATGTACCTCCAATAAAATTTAATTTATTTATTGTTTAATAAAAAGGCCCGTGCGTTAACAAAACGAAATCCCCAGTGTTTCCTGAACACACCCACCTGACACAACAAGAGGCTCGACCACATACGAAGCTAAAGCTAGCTAAAGTTATCGGGGCCCGACCTGCTGAAACACCGGGGCAACACCAGGTAAAAGTGATCGGTCTTTAAGTTGCACTGTCACTATAACAGTTATTAAAAGAAATGAGTCAAAACAAAGAAAAACTAATGATCACGGAGGAAACACAAACAAGTCTATATATCAAAAGCACCTCTTCGCTTTTCAGAACTTCTTTGAACTCTCGTTTAATCCGCTGGACCGCAATGTTAGCCATGGCCGTGTGCTGAAGGGGCTGCTGTCTCCAAGGTGGACCCGGGGCCTGTCTCCCGGTGTCGGCTGGCTGCGGGATACCTTACTGGTGTCGATCTCCTTTCCCTTATAGCGCCCGGCGTTTCTTTTCACTCCAGAGGGAGCTCAGCTTCACGGTCGCTGTCGACAGCCTGTGCCCGCCTGTCTGTCTGCCAGCACACAGACCTGCTCCAGAACAAGCACCCAGTGAACATGCGCTGCATGGAGCACGAGCTAGAACTTTCATCCACCGCCTCTGATGACTGTCTGAAAACTTGAGCTACTGCATTTTTGAAAGTTCCTGAGCACATTTGATTTTTGTTAAGGACATCTGATGTTGACAACAAACTATTTTCTGTCAATTGAGTTTAGTTTTTTAATTATTATTATTAGTAATAATAATTTTAGTACCTCACTATATGTGAAATCTAAATTGGATTGATGCTACTGTGAAATGTCAATTAATTTTCAAAAATATTATTTTTAAAACATTTAGATCTTTTTGGATGATGTTCATCTTTGTCACTACCACACCTTTTACTGCTGTCTTCCAGCTCTGTCCATGAAAATTCATAATGAATTCTCAATTTGTTGCATAAATTACATTTTCATATTTTGCATTTCGAAATGTTGTTCTTTATAAGTGACATTATAAATATTTGATAGAGAAAAATAAATAAATTATTGCCAAATGTTGTCAAACAGCTGTCCCTAATTTAGTTTTATTCTTAGGAGTTGACTTTGTTCTACAATTTGACATTTACTTTACAAAAAAAAAAAATGTATCATCCAAATACAAATCAGATTATTTTAAAACTATTATCTAAATAAAATAATTTGTTCATACAGGAAGTATAAAGGGTTGGGTATTTTACAACAGTATGTTAAAAAGCCCGTATCATTTTCTGAATTAAATTTCATCTTTGTAGTTTGTGATCATTTTAGAGTTTGGTTTTCAATCATTCTACAAATGTCCCTTGGATGTAGTTGAACTTTACACAAGCTATGAAGCACAGTGGTGGAAGAATGGTGATGTGGAGTGAAATGGCAACCTCTGGACTTTTTGTTACACCAAAAATACTGGCAAGGACAAGGTACTTTTTGTTGATAGGTGACATTTTTTTTAAATTATGGAGCACATAGTTTCACTTTCTCCTGCACTCTTGCAGGAAGTGCTCTCTAAGGTGTTCTCTTCAGACCTACTGTCCTCTTCTGGTCATCAAAGTGCAATATAACTTTCTGTGGCTGACCTTTTTAAAGACAATTAAAAACAATACAACTTTTCCGCATTCAATTGTGTTCTCAACATATATCTTACATAATATATTATAGTAACCATTAAAATATTAATATCTTTTCCACCTGTGGTGACATATAGAACTAGTCACAAAGAATATGCCAGTGTACCACATTAAAAATGTGTAAAATAATATGTCAAACTATATTGTTATTCAGCCAAATATGCATTTTCTAAATATATATTTTACAATATGATTTATTGTTTCAAATTGTATTTGTTTAGATATACTTTTAAAGAGTGTTTCATTAAGCCTTTAGCACAAATGTGTCCATGCTGAGATGTTTTAAAAGTCTTATTTCGCTGCCAGCTGGATTGTTTGTTTATCGTTCGCACGATTTAATAGCTGTGTCATGATTGGCTAACATTCCCGCCAATCAACTATTTCGACCAATAAGAAGCATTTATCCTCATCCTGTGAGTTCCCGGATGTCTTTCACGTGTATTAAACAAAACACAGACGGATGGTTGACATGTCTCCGGTCCGACGGCAGCGGTAGGGAAGAGCTGTGAGGCGCAGGCCAAACTAAAGAAGAGCAAACGAAGCTTTCGTGGATCTGAAAAGTTAGGTGAGTCTCGGTGCTGCGAATGTGGATTTTGTTTTCGGGTTTGACGGTGGGAGTTAATGGGAAAGAAAAAGAAGGCAGGGTGGAAATGTCATGTTTATCTGGTTTGGTTGGCCAGGCTAGCGATTGTGCTATTTAAGCTAAATTCCGCAAAGAGCGACGATGTGGTGACAGCTGTGTTTGTTTGTTTGTTTTCGTTTACCTCCTTTGGGCTTGTAAACCCTATATTCTGTCTGTTCGTTGCTCTTTGCCTCGGTGCTAAAACGAACAGCTGCACTAACTCTCACTAACACGACCAACACCCTTTCTATCAAGTTCAACATTGTTGTTTTAGCTGTCTGTCATTGTTTTATTCTTTGTAGCTAACTAGCCTAGCTAGCACAAACTTGCTAACCCTTTCTGCCCAAAGGCATTAGTAGTATTTGATCAAAAAGAATAATTTAGAATTAATATATATATATATATATTTTTTTTTTACATTTGTTGCCTATTATTTTTAGGATATGTATTGGGTAGAATATACCATGTATACTTTGTTTTTGTTCTCTTATGTCCCAAACTGGTTATGTACAGCGCGACAGTATTTCTTTCATCAGATTTTATTAATGTAAATGACTTGCTGGGAAGTTATTTTGCTTATTTATCTAAAAAGAAAACCCATTTTACATTGGTCATTACACTCGTTTGTCTCTTAAATACAAATGTATGGTGTTTGAAGCCTCACATTTCAACTCATAGCAGGACTCTTTTATTATTACTATTATTATTATTATTATTATTATTATTATTTTTACATGGTTAAAATGTAATCTTTTTGTTTTTATTATCTTCACAATTATGTCCTAGTTAATAAGATCCTCTCGGATAGAAATAGACATCATACTTAACTCAGAATTAACGCTTTCAATCCATCAGCCCATCTTTTTCCTCTGATCTGAAGCCAGCTTGCAGGGCCAACATTCTCAATACAGATGCTCCAAATTCTCTCTTCTCCCAAACTTCCTTAAGTTCTGCTGGGGGATTCCAAAGCTCTTCCATACCGGCTGAAAAACACATTGCCACCAATGCATCCTGGATGTTCTCCGGGTCCTCCTTCTGGTGGGACGCACCCAGGAGTCATCTGAAAGAAATGACCAAGTCCCCTTAACTGGGCTCTCTAGATATAGAGGAGCAGCTACTCTACTTGGAGCTCCTCATTCTAGCTCTTGGGGAGCGCCCAGATATGCAGAGGAAACTGATTTCATCTGCTTGGATTTGGGATCTTATCCTTTTGGTCAAGAAACAAAAGTCATGAACATAGGTGAGAGTAGGATTGTAGATTGAGCAGCAAATTTGGAGCAACTTAGTAAAATAATAAAGTACACAAATATGGAGGACTTTTTTAATGCCATTGAGGGCAAGTTTGATTTGATATATAGTCGTGAATGCTAAAATAACCATGTCCCCAAATAAGGATGGAAAAAGGGGAAAAAGGATGTCCTTGTAGGGAAAAAATGGAAAATGAGGTAGTTGTCACTAAATGTTCCAGAACCTGTGGGAGCTATGGGTTTATTTTCATCTTTGGCTTGTAGATTTTTAAGCAAATCTTTTCCTGAGTGCTTACTTTTATTTATAAGTTTTATGTGATGGGTATATTTTTTTAAGCCACTGCAGTGATAATTTTATTTATTTATTTGCAGTTTCTTTGCTAATGTCCTTTTTCATTGTTACTTTTGTGAATTCTAGCTTATTGTTTTCCTAACAAAGCCCTGTTTTTTGCAGGAACACTAACGCTTTCAGTGTCAGCATTTACTGCATGATTTTTTTTTTCTTTCTTGCTGCACATTGCCAGCAGAGGTGTCTCCTCCCTCTTTATCTTTGTCCTACTGTGAAATAACAATAGTTCACAGCACCAACAAGAGGTAGCATTAGATTTCTCCCACTCATTTGTCCTAGTTACAGTGCTTCTGTTTCAAGGTGGATACGGTCTGGTGAGAAATGGCGGAGGGAGGCTTCGACCCTTGTGAGTGCATCTGCAGTCATGAATTTGCTATGAGGCGTCTCATCAACCTGGTGAGTTTAAACTTTGGCAGATTTGATGGCTGAAAAGTTGTGATAAAATGATAAATTAATGTGTTGTAAAACTATATGAGAGAAGTAAAGATGTAGAACTCAAAAGTAAATGAAAGACTTGACAGAAAGTGGAAGGAAATAAAGTTTCTTGATGCTACGTAAACCATATCCTGGTTCCTGCTTCGTGTTTATCTTGAGAGCTTATCACAGTTTCTCTGCAAAGATGTCAGTCTCTAATATTCTTCATGCTTTAAAATCAATTTTCACAGGGATCTCCCCAAAATTAACTCAGTTTTTTAACAAAAATGTGCATCTAGTGCACACTTAAGCTCCATTTCCAGATAACTTATTGCAAGGGGACTTTCAGTGGGTTGAGAGTTTAAAGCCACGCTGAGGTGGCTGATTTGCCCGCTGCATTGAAGGGTGTGACCTGAATTCTTAACCTCTTATTTCTTTGTCGTCACTGAAGCATTATTAGTTCTCAGACTTCACAGGGGTAAAAAATAATTTCTGATTATCCATTTTCAATTCTGTTTTTTTATGCATTTCCAGCTCAGGCAATCCCAGTCTTACTGTACAGACACAGAGTGCCCTCAGGAGTGTATGTATTCTCTGAATTTCCTCCACATTTATGATTTTTCTCATTTGAATAAATCCAGTTGAATGCTGTCACATTCCCAGATGAGTGAAGGTTTTTGGTTCTTTTCAGTGCCAGGACCTAATGGACTAGTCGGTGGAGATGGAGATATGACCCTCCCCATGGTTCTGATGGGATGGGCTGTGGTGGCCCTGGTCCTGTTTTTGCTCCGCCCATCCAGTCTCAGGGGATCACGTCCTACAGGAAAACCCTCTGGACCTCAGAATGTCAGTACACAGTACAGTACCCCCTTTTTTTTTCTTAAAAACAAGCATGTTTAGCTAAAACTAGTTTATTTTCAGCAAAAAAAAAAAAAAAAACGGAAACATTCAATCTTTTTAAGCTATGTGTAATAAATAGACTGTACACAACACATTGAATCCATGAAAAACTACGATTGTCAGATAGTTTGATTAACTTCTTGGCTTCTTTGATGAGACAAAAAAATGACCTATTTAAACCTAAATAAATGCCTTGCATGCTCAGGAATTTAGTCAGAAAGAAGGATGTAGTGAGCATTGCTCTCGGATGTTTTCCAACCAGAAGATTTTTCTTTTTTTTAATGATAAAAGCAACCCATGTCATTATGGTTACCCACCTCCCAAAAATGGAAACATATTTTTCAGAATATTATTTGGAAATGTAAACAATGGTTACATAAATATAGTTAAAAATTCAGACAAAACTTAATACCCCAAACAAATATATTAACCAGTTTGTGCTCAATTTGAATACAATTTTCTGTTCATGGAAACTAATGATCTTCTGTGTTTCTTTCCAGAATCACAGAAGGGAACCCCCAGCCCCACCTGTTGACTAACACTGAATCAAGACATCCAGCAGTCATCGTGCTCTTTTCGGAGGAACACTCTTGGTTCTATTTGCTACCAGGATATTCAGCTTTTACTCACGTTTTCACTCCTCTGCCGCCTTTTCTTTTTTACAAATTCTGTTACAGGTCTGTCTGTGAGTCTTCCTCTGAGAGCCCTACCGAACCCAAATCAATGATATATCACAGGATGAGGGGATATTTAATGGTGCAGTAGTGTAATATAAGTCGGTAGTCATTATTTAAAGCCCAACTCCAACCATATACATATATATATATATATATATATATATATATATATATATATATATATATATATATATATTTGTTTTGTTTTGTAAAATTGCAGTTTTAATCATAAGTTATTTTGCATAAATTCCCTTTAATGCTATAAGAACATGTTAAAAACACAAAAAGATCATTTTTATTGGAGTGGGTCTTTAACATATTAAAAATTACTCCTATGCTTAATTTAAAAAATTGCTTTATTGAATATGAATGCACATATAAAGATGTTGGGCTCCATTACTGATGCATCTTTGAATATCAAGACTGTAAAATATGACCTTTGATGATTTGGTTGGACTTCCTTTCTCATCAGGAGATGAGCTGAGCTCAGATACAATCTTACAGTGAAGATCTATGACATGTTTGGTTAATGAAGCGGTTGCTAATGAATTCACTTTGTATGATTAACAGTGGTGGGTGTCTCAAACGGCTCTAAAACATTCCACTTTTTCTAAAAATAATGTTATAAATTCAAACGGTGCCAGTCAGAAGGATCATATTAAGAGTAACTTGTTCATCCAGTGAAATAACAGAATGTGTCGCTTTTACATTGAGCTAGCTCTTGAATTGTGGTTTAATTTTTAGAAACACTAATTTTGTTTTCGGTAAATGATATCCATGTGTTTACTGTCATGTTTCTCCAAAAAATCTACAATTAATCGTCTTAAATAACATTGCAAGAGAGATTGTAGATGTTGGTTATGGGAGACTAAAATCTGAGCTAAAACTTGACATATGAGATTAAAGGGTATGATCTGACATTAATACTTGTCATGGACAAATCAGCTTTAAGAGTAAGTAGAATTTTGTTTGACAGAAATAGTGAAACTGAAAAAAGTAAAGCTAAAAAATGTATTTTGTCTGCGTTTCTTTTCTTCATGACAACAAACCCAAAGTTTCTTGCTTTTGTTTCATTTTACATCCAGGAAAAGCTGATGAACATATTCTTAATTTTTTTTGCCAATGTGAATGAATCATTGAGGAGTTGTAGAGCACTTTTCTGAAAGATGTTATTTTGTTTATATGAAACCTGTGTTAAGAGGGGAGCAGAATATTTTCCTGTTGCTTGTCATGCTTGAAGCACTGACAAATGCAGTATCCTTTTCTGTTTAACTGAACCTTTTGTTTCCTTACCTGGTTTCCACTTTTTAGCAGAATCATTAAATCCAAAAATCACCAGCCGAACCTTCATACTGTACCCTGTAGCAAGAGGATTTTGTTTTTCTTGAGCTCAACAATGTTGTCTAGCATTTCTGAGAGTCTATGTTGGTCTTTGGTTTACGTCCCATCCTGATAATGCCAGAATATAAATGAATTAATCAATGGGTTTTGAATTGTAAAGTTTTACCTTATGGTGCATTTGTACTTCCATATCAGTAAATCACTTCTTTTTATACTGCAATTTTTTTGGTTTGTTTTTTATTTTCCAGGAAATGCCAAAAAAGGGCTACAGGTTTTCTTTTCTTAAAGCACTTGTGCAAGGGCAACAAATTATCACTGAGATGGATAAATGGAAGAGACCTCAAATTATACTGTTCTAAATGTGTAAGGGCTTAAACTATGCACTTTTCCTACAACAAATATGAATAAAAATGTAAGTCTTACCCGTTTGGTGGTGTTTTGTTACAAGGGTTCACATGCCTGGTTTGTATTTTGCTAAAATCTTTCAAGTACATTTTTGTGATAAATAATGTAAATTTGACAACACTCTTTTGTATCTGTTCTTTTAAAGCTATAAGAAGTTTTGTTATCCTTCAGATGTTTATAGAGAAACGTCACCAAAAGATTATCCATGAGAATAATTCTAACAAAGGAAAACAATATTTTTATTAAAGAATGAAGAATGCTAAGTGTAATGCCGCATCTTAAAAAAGAACTCCTTACAAGTTTAAATGGATGGAGTCCTGAACATGACATTAAAAATAAATCTGCATATGAATAATTTCTGGGTGCTAAAAGACTAAGTTGCAGCCACAAAATGCTTATTTGAAGCAAGGAAATACTAATTTGTGTGCACAAAATTCTAAATTGTGGCCACAGTGCTAATTTGTGTGCACAGATCAATATATTCTGATTACAACATGCTGATTTGTGCTCACAAATTTCAAATGTTTGCCTACAAAGTGATTCTAATTTGTGGCCACGAAAAAATATTTTTTGTTCACAAAATACTAAATTGTAGCCACAAAAATGCTAATTTGGACCTGCAAAATGCTAATACTGTAAAAATAAAATGCTGTTTTTTGTACTATTATTGTTATTTCACATCCAGTAGTCCATATCTGTGTTAATATTTAATGGAGCAATGTCAGTGAATGTTTGTGGAAGTGTGTTTTATGTGGGTAAAATCATTGAAATATTCTAATTTAGTGATTAGTCAATGGCTAAAATCAACTTTGAAAGCTTTTTTATGTCATGTTTAAGCAAACATTAAACAAGAAAAAGCATCAAATAAGAGATTGGAAAAATAATAGCATTAAGTTATAGATATAAAAAAAATCACGGGTTTTATATTGTTTTTTTACACTCGGGTCTCCGTAGGCCGTCGTGAGCATGCGCAGTACCGCAGGCCGTCGTCTCCCAGGGTTACCATCAACAACGCCGTTATCCACCATTGCTCCGTCCCTCGTAGGATTTTAGACATACTCCGTTTATTCCTAATTGTATGCTGCTTGTATGTATAACAGCCTTACAGTTTCGTTTCACTCAGGAAGCAGATAAACTAGCTCAAACATCGCTCAATACATGCAGTGTTTACGAGCCTCGAACACATGCTAGCATGCTAGCATGGTCTACTCCACACTCGTAACTTCATAAAATTGGCTTTTTATAATGACATATCAAGAGGTGGGGACACTAGCTTACTTCAAAAGTCCAAAAGCAACTAAAAGAACAACATTTCAGGTGAGTTAATTCATTTGTTTATCTGATAAATCAGAAATTAAAACTGGCATTTATATTTGTAGGATGAGCTTCAGGCTGCGGTGTCTTCCAGAGCTAGCAGAGCTAAATTGGAGCATTATGATTATTTTGACAATGATGAAGATGGTAAGTTGTGGAAGCAGCATAACTGGAAAAATTGCTGCAGCAATGTGAGGAATTTATGAACTGTTGTTTCCCATGTTTCAGATTTTTTAAATGAACTCATTGACTCAAGAAAAAAGAGGAATGCTTTCAAGGCCAGGAAAAACAAAGGCAAAATTAACAGCTTTGAGGTATCGGATGACGAAAGCACTCAAAGCAGAAGAAAAAAGGTCTCCTTCTTGAAAACCCAAGCAACCAACTCCCCATCAAACGACACAGAAGAACCAGAGCCATTAAAAGATGATCCGTCAGTTGAATATAGTGGCTCTTTTTCCTCGCAGCAGTCGACACATTTGTCATCGAAAAACAGCGGCTTTGAGTCCACAGAGCCTGATATGACCGGAGATCATTCCAGTCCATCGTATCAAACATCCAATGATAATCTATCTTTGCCATTACCGTCTGACAACAGTGTGGCTGGAACTCCAAGTCCACAAGAAAAATACTGCAGCTCTGTAGTGGAAGAAAATTCATCAACACCAGCATCCAACCACAACCACGATATCTCAGCTGGTCTGTTTTCGTTCCTTTTTTTTTTTTAAAGAACATAAAAAGTTTTATAGATATCAAGCTTATATTTCCACTTTTTTTGTTATTCAGATCATATTAAAGATAAAGAACCACCTAAGCCTAAACCGCGCCAAAGGACCTTTGGATTGAGATCTCATGTGACAGAGAAGCCACCAGAAGAAACCGCATCTCAAGATCCCAGTGGGCCCCAGACGTCTTCTACATCAATCCCCCTCTCAGCCAATACCTCTAGCTTAATTGCTGTAATGATATTCCCTCTGCTTTTGTTAATCTGTGTTATTTTGTGCTAGCAAAGTGAACAAGTTTGTTTGTGGCAGTGGACAGATGGAGACCAAGCAGTTTCAAGCCTCAGTAAATCCTCTTCCAAAGAGAGCCATCAGGTGGTCCAAAAGTCTGCGTGGGATTCTGATTCCAGAGGTGAGATCTTGAACGCCGATCTATGAATCATTCTTGTTAAGAGGAATGAAAAGTGTTGATTTTAGATCTGTTGTTTCAGACGGATTAATTTCCGATGACAATAGAGAGCCAGAGAGAAATTACTCTTCATCGTTTCAAGAATTTAGCGTGAGTCTTGCGGACACGACTAACTTTTAAAGCATAACTGACTACTATTACCTAACCGTTGCATAATTCTCTGCAGGAATCCTCAAAGGATCACACAGATCTGCCTTCTCAGTCCCCTGAAAAGTCATTTGATACGAGGTTGGCTTCCAATTACGACTAATAGCTAAAACTAAACAGGAATATGTTGGTTTTTGTTCTTCGGGACAACTATAAAACTATTTATTGTACATCTGCTTAGTTTAACGTCTTCTAGTTCAATGCCAGTTGCCCTGAAGAAACAGAATCCTATGATTTGTGAAATAATAATTTTTCTTCTTTAATATTTTAATCAGGACATCGAGCTCCAAAACCCCAGAGAGGCCCCGGAGTGAGTGCTCCAAAGTAGAATCAAAGTATTTGGGAGCGCTCAAAGTTCTTGACCGCAAAGCTTCCCTGCAGGAATCTCAACCGCAGACGGCAGATTCCCTCAGAGCAGCTGTTTACCAGGTCAGTGCATGTCCGAGGCCGGTTTACCTGCTACAGGAGCCCCCACTCCAGCTGTCATTCTTCTAAATATGCTTCTCATGTTCAGAAAATGTCTGTGTGGTTACATCTGGATTTTGTTCTCCACATCGGGAAAACAATTTACATAGTTCCATTGTGGTAAACTCTATTGTTGTTGAAGATTTGTTTTTTTTAAAGCCCTTTCCAACTTGGAGTTGCTGTTAGGAGTCTTTTTTCATGTTATTTAGGTAATCATAAAGAAAAATGTAGAAAATCATGCCTGTATTATATATTAGAGAGTAAGATTTAGGTTTTGCAGCCAGATCTGAGAACTTGACATCTACTTGCATTTTATGATTGAGAAAAAGAAATGCATTCTGCAGCTTTACATGACATGAAAAGGAGCTTTGATTTCATTGTGAATTCTTAGAGTCTTACTTCATTGCTCTTAATTTTTTCAAAAAGAATGGAGTTTTCTGACTTTGGCTTCTTATTTGACTCTGGGATGCCATGAAAGACAGAGGAGGTCATGATAGACGTAAAGAGTTGATCTGTATTGTAAGACATGGCATTCATTCTTACCCTAATTAATTATTGAATCAATTAAAAAAACAGTTGGTTTAAGTGTTATCATCATTATTTAACTCTTTTTCCTGTAACTTAGGAAAAATATTGATCTTGTTTTAAAACCTTTGTCTGGAAAATAAAAAGGAAATTGATTTATTAATCCTTTTTTATTGTAATTCTGTCGATATTTTAAAAATTACTGCAGCACATAAATATTGTTAATGTTTGCAGCATGACAGGTGAAAATGTACTGGAAATATTTAACCATACATGTTCCCATTTCTTAGCTAAATCTCAGAAAATGTAATATTTTTGGATTTAAGAATAACTATACCTTCAAGTGGGGAAAAGTTACCAAACAGAGGCTTCAGTGATTAAATACTACTGCATTAAATTGTGTAATATTGTTTAAAATGTTTAAATTTACCATTTAATAATGTATTATACATTGTAAAATGTTGGCTGCCCATTTTCACACAAGAAAATTTGTCAGAAAACATTTGTTAACCACCAGGGGGCAGTACTTCTCTTTAAGTCAATGAGATAGCTGTGAGCCACAGTTATGCTTCCCTGGAAGAAATTGTGATTTTTTGGTAATTTTTCATAGAATATAAAAGATAGCACTAAGTTTTTTTTTTCATTCATAGTTAGTGGTTGGGTAAAGCCATTTATTTACCCTTTTTAAATCATAATAACAGAAATTTCACAAATGGCTATAATCAATGCGTGTGCATTAAAAGGTCTTGGAGTTTCTGGGCTCCCAACACATCCTTGCATCCTCCTTTAGCGCTGCACTGATATTTATGGATCCAGAGTCACGGGTAAAGCTAAAGATCTGTCAAAAGATCTACGGGAAAAGGTAACTGGACTGTACAAAATAGGAAAGGGATATAAAAAGATATCTAAGGAACTGAGAATGCCAGTCAGCTGTGTTGAAACTTTGATCAAGACGTGGAAAATGAGGAGTTCTATTGAAACCTAAACCAGTTTCAGAGATTGAAACCACGGCGACAAACAGCAGAAAAATTGTTAGGAATGCAAAGAAAAACCTACCAATGACTTCATCTGTGATTCAGGACTCTGAAAAACTGTGGTTTGGATGTTTTAAGGGGCTGGATGGTTGAGTTGCCAGAAGAAAATATTTTTGGTCAAATGCCACAAAGAAAGTCACTTACAATACGCCGAAGAGCACAGAGACAAACCTCAAAACTTCTGGACCAAAGTAATTTAGAGTGATGAGACAAATATTAAACTTCTTGGCCACAAACACTACATTTGTAGAGAAGTCAACAAGAGTTAAGATGAACATTAGTGTGAAACATGAAGGAGGATTGCTGGTGGTTTGGGGATGTTTGAGCTACAAAGACACAGGAAATGTGGTCTGGAAAGATGAATGCAGCACGTTATCAGATGATACTGAAGTCTGCAGAAAATATGAAAAAAAAATGTTTTCTTATCTTAGTGATTAGGAATTCAAAAGGTGTTTGGGTATTAAACTGCTCACTGTTTTACATTAAAGAGATTTTTTTATAAATAATTCTCAAACGAATTTGTGTTAAAAGTTCACTTTGACCTCAGCTTCCTAATGTGTTAAATTCTTTGCAGGAATGGCAAAAAAAGAAAAGAGAAAAGTCCAGAGAGAATATGCAGCTAAAGAAGAAAGAGGAACTTCAGAAGGAACAAGAGAAAGAAGTGAGTCACCACTTGCATTTTTAGAGATTAAAATGTGAACGATTCACCATGTCACATTTATGACCTCTCTTTTATCAACAAGCAGAAACAGGAGGCTAAAAAAGAAGATGCCAGGGCATCATATGAAGCATGGAAACAAAGGAAGGGAGAAATCCTCAGAGCAATGGCTAAAGAAAGGAAAGACAGAGCGCAAAGAGCAACCCAAGAGAAACTAGAAAAAAGGCAGTCTGCCATCAAGGTAATGTTTGTGTTTGCTGTAAACAACCACAACACTGGACATTTTATGCTAACCTCAAACATCTTTAATCACCATCAAAGATGTTTGAGAATTGGAAGCGAGAGCATGATCATCTACTCCGGGACAAATACAGAAAACAGAAAGAGACCGAAAACAAACTGAAGGAACGAAAACAACAGAAAGAAGAAGAAAGAAAGAGAGACAGCCAATCTGCTTTTTCTGACTGGTAATCTCAGGTTTTTACTTTCATGTAGATTTTAGTTTTTTTTTGTTCCAAGGTGATCTCAAGAATGACTTATTTCTTTTTCTTCTAAAACACTAAAGGTGTGAAAAGAAAAAAAATCTTCTCCATGAAAAGCTAGAGATGGAACGCAAAGTGGTTGAATATAAGGCCGAAGAGGAGCTGTATCTAAAAGAGGAAAGAGAAAAAACAGCTTTAGAGATGTATGAGAACTGGCTGGTGAGTAGAATGATCAGACAGTGGAGATGAGCAAGTAGATACTTATAAAATGCCACATCAGTATTCAAATGGAATACTTTTTTAAAAAGTGCTTTTATTTTGAAATATTTGGATACTTCCTCTTCATGCTTCTTAGTACGTTCACTCTTTAATTAAAACACTACTGATATTAAAAGAGATGTTACTACTTCCTTTTGTTCTTGTGTTTCCAACAGAGAAGAAAAGATCTGAAACAAAAAAGACAAAGAGAGCAAAGACGTATACAAGCAGAGCTGTTGGACAGTCAACCTCCTCCATGGATCCCAGCAAACAAAGTTATTCCCTTTCGAAAATGATGTTTCAACTACGTCATATCCAGAGAAGTTTCAAGTATCATATACCCTATAAAAGTGACGATGATTATTAATAATATATTTTGATTTTATTTGCAGCAGTCTATGCTATTTTTTATGTATTAAAAACTTGTATTTTTTGGAAATTGTTTTCTACAATTTGGTAGAAATTAAATATGTTTTATAACTTGTTCCGAAAAAGTGACTTAAAAGTTTTTCCCAACATTTATTTATACAGATAGGTGGATGGAGAACAATTTCTCGTATCAGCAAAACAGAAACAGCACAACAGGGCAATAAGTTACATACAGATAAAAGCATGACATCTTCTCTCATCAGTAATTGGTCTGTTAGTTAGAATGACATCATATACCTTCCCCTGTTGATTTTCAAGAAAATTTGTCTGAAATCTGGTTGGAGTTTGAATAATCTGAATAAGATTTTGAGCATCAAATAATAATTGCACAATGCTATACATATTTGTTTTTGTTTTATTGCTGTGAGTTTATCTAATAAACAGCTTTTTCTGATTTCCTGTTCAGTTATTGAATACTTAAGACAAGTTTCTTCAGTGAATGTGGAATAAATCTGGTATTTACTGCCTAGACACAGAAGTCCAATTAGATTGTTGTGAAAATGTTTATTCTTTAGTCCGTCTGCTGTCTAGCTGTCCAAAATAAAATGTGCATGATTTAAGATACACTTACATTTTAATTTTAACTATTATTTTGTCTTTAAAGTGAGAATTTGGAGACTTCATTACTTTATAGTGCTTTTTTTCCCCAAATTAGTAAATAAATAAATAAAAAGCCTTGATCAAAAACAATGCACTGAATAGTATTTAAATGATCCACACACTAATGATTGTCATATTTGTGTTTACATGAGCTCACGTCAGTTTAATGGACAATGTAACTTAATGTAAATGTCATTTGATGCTGTAAGGGATAATTTTCAAAAAAAAATCTGCTTGAGATTTTCAGAATAAATTCCTAGTATCAATTTACACGGAATTGCATATTAAGTTAATAGTCAAAATGTAGTTCCATATCGATATAATAATCAGATTAGGTTATAATTTGTTAAAAATGAATATCTAAATGTTTAAATAGAGCTTCGTTGTAATCATTGAACATTGTCGTGCTTTTATTTTGAAATTTTAAACCCGGAAGTGTGTGGACTTGTCTCAAAATCTGGCGAGTGAACTGTTCATTTAACTTTTAGTTGCCAAAAAGAGCTCAGTGTGAGAAGTTCGTTTTCCTCGGCTCTGGTTCCCCCCAAGTCCATGCACGCTGGTCGTTGTTAACAGAGTCGCGGTTCGGGATTTAATGGTTGTTTGGACCGTAACTCTCATCTAACGGAGAAGCCGGCGAATTCTGCGCATTCTTCAAGTTCCGACCTGGCAGAGGTAACGCAACGCTAGCTGACGGTTCATGCTAGCCAGCATATAAAGAGTCTTTTCTAACAAAACGGTTGTATTGCGTTGAAGCAAAGCGAATAAAGTAGCTCATGGGTGTTACATTAAATATGTTCCGGTATACCGGTGACCCTTGAGACAGTAAAAGTGTCCGAGTTCAGTTTGAATAAAGGCTCACTTTATTCTCAGTCATATACGTGGCGAAACGGAACGAATAAAAGACTCTTTATTTTTGAGCTACAGGAGGATGCTAAGGTGTTTCTCTAAGCGACAAGTCCAAATTTTACACTTTTAATTAGAATATATATATATATATATATATATATATATATATATATATATTAGGCTGACAAAACATTACTTTTGGTACAAAATTCAGAAAATTTAACATAGTTTAGACTTTTTAAAAAAAATCATACTGTTTCTGTTTTTTCACTTCTAAATAGGAAATGGTGCCTTTTTAAATGCCAAAAAGCAACTTTGTAGGGATATTTCCACATCTGTTTGTCACCATTTGTTAATAATCTACACATTTTCTTTATTTGTTAGCATATTTTGGCTTTTAATTGTCTGAATTTGATTTAGTCTTTAATCTAACTGATATTAAGGATATAAGGAATTCAACTTTCACTCCTTTACCTTGAGCATAAAGAACCACCTTCATCATTATCTGTCAAAGTTGCAGATAAAGACAGTAAAATGCTCAGCAAGCAGTAATTATCAGTTAATATACACAGGTAGGCTACTCTAGTTGTTTAATGTACTTTTTATTTCTTCTTCCTGTAGATGTTTCAGATCAAGAAGATTTGCTGCATCGGGGCTGGGTATGTTGGGGGCCCAACCTGCAGCGTCATTGCCCAGATGTGTCCGGAGATCACCGTGACGGTCGTAGACGTCAACGAGTCCCGAATCAAAGCCTGGAACTCTGACACACTGCCCATTTATGAGGTAGTACAGCAGCTTTATCCAGTGGAGTGAGGGTTGAACATGATGATTAATGGTAGGGTTAGCAAAAAAAAAAAAAAGCAGTAGATTCGAGTTTATCAGGAATGTTTATCCAGAGCAGCTCACTTCTGAAGTATTTGATTTGCAGATGTTTCCAGGCGACTGTTGGTTTAGTTCAATATAATTCATCTTATGAGTGCAACATAAATTAGTTCCAGATTGTTTTGCAACATCACTGCGTCCACCCCAGCCTCAAAGCGTTGCGTCATCCCGATTCTGACTTATTTTGTGACGTTTTTTGTCCTCCCTCATGGTTGCTCACTCATTTCTCACTTCCTGTCCTTACAGCCCGGACTGAAGGAGGTGGTTGAATCATGCCGGGGGAAAAACTTATTCTTTTCCACAGACATCGACTCAGCCATCAGGGACGCTGACCTTGTTTTTATTTCAGTGAGTTTCCCAATCCTGAACTACACCCCAAAAATCTGCATTTTACAGTTTTCATGATTAAATTCCACCTTTCTGCTACAGGTTAACACCCCGACCAAGACCTATGGGATGGGGAAGGGTCGCGCTGCTGACCTGAAGTTCATCGAGGCATGTGCTCGGCGGATCGTAGAGATGTCTGATGGCTACAAGATTGTCACAGAGAAAAGCACGGTCCCTGTGCGAGCTGCTGAAAGCATCCGACGAATATTTGATGCCAACACTAAACCTAGCCTTAACCTACAGGTGTGTATTGTCTCAAATCTATTATGCTTTCGATGTATAGTTTGTTAAATAAACATCTGGTGTTTTAAACTTCTTTTAGGTACTCTCCAACCCTGAATTCCTCGCAGAAGGAACAGCGGTGCGGGACCTGAAAGATCCAGACCGCGTCCTGATCGGTGGGGATGAAACACCTGAGGGCCAAAAAGCCATCAGGGCGCTCTGCGCCGTGTACGAGCACTGGGTTCCCAAAACAAGAATCATCACCACCAACACATGGTCGTCTGAGCTCTCCAAACTTGTGAGTTCAGAGCCACAAAAACTGTTTACAATACTATAGGAACCAAACTAAAAGTGCCTGTTTGATGTCTGCATCACCAAAAAATGGTGACTGAATTGACTTCATTTAACTCAAACAGGAAGTAGATCATTTTCTATAGATGATGTCACACTCACTTGGTCCAATTCTCTTATACAGTCAACAGTTACAAACCAAGGTGATGACTTTAGATGACGTGTAGTTTTTAACATGTTCTTGTGGCATTTTTCTCATGATAGAGGACTTATATAAAGTAAATTAATCTTAAAATTTCATTTCAGAGTATTTTTTTTATTCAAATTGTTGTGAATCAGGAACCGAGCAAAAAAAAATTAATTGGAAAAAGCTTGACGTAGAGGCTACTACAGCAGGCTACAAGCTTCCTGCTCCACTCCATTCTGATGCAGATCAACAGAACTGTGTGTGTCTTAGTTTTCCTCGTCCGATTTGGCTCTAAATGTGTACGGCTGGAAAGCTCCAATATTCTTCCCCATTTTTGCTGCACCGCTAATGTTAGGTTAGCATTGTGAGAGGCAGTAAGCCAGCAGGAGAGTGCGTAAAGAGACTGTGAGAATCTGCAGAAACTATGTCCTGGAAAAAGATTGGATTTTGGCTAAAAACGGCTGAATCATGATTAAAAGAGCACTGGGAACACTCTTACAATAGATTATTGGAGTGGGACTTTAACTGAAATACTTTTAGTATTGTTCCTTGTTAATTTTACTCTATGGTAAGGTCTAAAACAGTTTTTTTGTTTTTCTGCAGGCAGCTAATGCCTTTCTGGCCCAGAGAATCAGCAGCATAAACAGCATCAGTGCTCTGTGTGAGGCCACCGGTGCTGATGTGGAGGAAGTTGCCAAAGCCATCGGAATGGACCAGAGAATAGGCAGCAAGTTCCTTAAAGCCAGCGTAGGTAAGACGGGAAAATATCCCAACCATATTTTCAGATTTTCCTGAATATTGCTCATCAAATGAGATCCTATATCTTTGGTTTAATGAAAAATCTCTGATAACTCTTCAAGGTTTTGGTGGGAGCTGCTTCCAGAAAGATGTCCTCAATCTGGTGTATTTGTGTGAGGCTCTCAACCTTCCTGAAGTGGCCTCCTACTGGCAGCAGGTGAGAAACCACAGAAATAACAGCCGACTGGGAGCTGTACACTCACTCTGATTTGCTTTTTGCCTTCAGGTGATAGACATGAACGAGTACCAAAGACGGCGCTTTGCCTGCAGGATTATCGACTGTCTCTTCAACACTGTGACGGGGAAAAAAATCGCATTGCTGGGATTCTCGTTCAAAAAGGACACAGGTGACACCAGGTTAGCCTCTCCATGTCCTTCTTTTCGTTAGTTTTAAGTTCCTAACAAACACGTGTGCTGTTTTTATTGTTTGCTCACAAAGCTCCACTGGGTTTTTTGGGATTGTCTGCATTGACTTTGCTCCACTTGAATGCTTGCCAAAGCACTTTGCCGTGAACTTTAGCACCGGTGGCGGCTAATCCCTGTGTGTTTGTGTGGGTGTTTCACAATTCCAGAGAGTCGTCTAGTATCTACATCTCAAAGTACCTGATGGACGAGGGAGCCAAGCTGTTCATCTATGACCCCAAAGTTCTTAAAGATCAGATCATGCAGGATCTCTCCCAACCCAGCATCTCAGGAGACAATCCAGAGAGAGGTGTGTGTGGGAACAAATCTCTAATCCTACTTTAAGCCTGAATAATACAATGAATAATACAAAATTAAGTTTTTTGTATTTGGTGGTTTTAATGTGGCATTTTTCTCACGATGGAGGACATTGTGAGAAATAATTCAAATCGTTGTGAATCAGGAGCAGACGAAAGAAATTCAGTTGGAAAAAGCTTGTAGGTGTGACGTAGAAGCTACTATGGCAAGCCACAAGTTCCATGCTCTGATCCATTCTGATGGATCTACCTACAGACTCATAGATCTATGTACGTCTATGTTTTCCTCGTCAAAACTGTACAGCTGGAGAGCTAAAATATTGCTGTCCATTTTTCAGGGGCTGTAAGCTAGTGGGAGTGAGTGTGAACTGCATTGTATAGAACTTATAAAAAAACTCTTAAGGAATTGGGTATTAAGTGAACAAATTTTTGTCTTTTTACTTGTTTTTTATTTAAAATAAAAGATCCAAGATGTTTACAGATTTGATTAAAGCATCTGTTTGTAATAGATGCTTATAGACCCACTCTGATCATTATGATTATAGCATTTTTAACTAAAATAATAATAATTTTTAAAAAGTGTAATTTTTTCTGTAGAGCAGGGGTGTTGAACTCAATCACAGAGAGGGCAAAAATCCAAAGCACACTTTAGGACGCTTGTCGAACAGGATAACATTTATTGTATTCATCAAAAAATAAATTATTAAAACTTTAAAAAGTAACTTTTCTAACATAAATATGAGTAAAAACAGACAGGAAAATTATTCCAGAATAAATCAACTTAAATAACTTTCAATATTTTACACTTCATAACAATATGAATTCTGTCAAAATTATACAAGTTAGTTGCTTCAGTATGTTAGTAAGATAACATTGGGTTGTTTTTAAAAATAATATAAAATGATGTGGAGGGCCGGATATAATTACCCCACAGGCCTCGACTTTGACATGTGCTGTAGAGAAACAGAAATTAATTAGAAATTTTCCCCGAGTTGTGGGTCGAGTAAGCCCACTCCTACTTACCATCATCCATTTGTTTACACTTCTCTCCTGCTTGCTTTCATCCCCTCACAAACCCAATCTAACATTATCGGTGCAACAAAAATCTTAAGGCGATCCAGATGTACATTTTGGAGCCACATGCCATAAATAAGCTCTTTTCTAAACACCTTTTTTCATCTTCTCTACACATAAATTCAATTTTAAGGTATTTTTTCTTCATAATTGTCCTCCATCATCAGGAAAATGCTAAAAACACAATTTTTATAGTAGTGAGACTCTAAACTCGCAGTGCTGTGATGTGTACATCTCAAATACAGTCATTTGTGAGGATTAAATCCCATTTGTTAATTCATTTTTCTGTTGTCCATCGTAGTGCCAGAGCTGGTCACTGTGACATCAGACCCGTACGAGGCCTGTCAGAGTGCACATGCTCTGGTCATCTGTACCGAATGGGACATGTTTAAGGTCAGCTTCATGTTTAACCTTAAAAAAAAAAGTTTCTACCAACCCTAAATCCTCACATCTGAACCTCCTCAATTCAGGAACTGGATTATGGGAAGATCTATAAGAAGATGCTCAAACCGGCTTTCATATTTGATGGTCGCAGAGTGCTGGATCACCTCCACCCTCAGCTCCAGCACATCGGCTTCCAGGTGAGCAGGAAGAGGAGAGAAAATCCTTTAATAAAAAAATAATAATAAATAGGCGAATGTGATGTTTACTACTATCTTCTGCTGCAGATTGAGACTATTGGGAAGAAAGTGGTAGCAACGCGAATCCCCTACACCCCAGGAGCCGCTTGTCCTCGCATCGCTGCCGCCGAACCTCCAGCCAAGAAGGCTAAAGTCTGAAGCCTGAAAGCTTTAAAGAATGCAGCACATTCCCTTTATTTGAGTGTAACAAGCACAGTGTCCTGCTGATCAGAGGTGCAGATCCCTACAATTAGCTGGATTCACGCTTTGAGTGGAATGCTGAAATCACATTTCCATGTTCTCCGTGAACGTTTGTAACGTGTCGTGTCACTTAGAACACATCCTTCTCATGCAGATTATGTGATTTACACCACAATCAAGTATTCAAGTCAGAGCGTTTTATACCGTTTTTAAAACTATTTTTATAAATCACTTGTCTTAACTGATGTCTTTTCCATTCAGCTGTTGAAGGGGCCAATGCAATAAAATATTTTCCCTTAAATGATGTTAATTATTTATTCTAACCTCAACAAAACAGCAGAAATGAACAGTAAAAAATTAAGGCTATCGTAAATCAATACTATGGGGTAAGATAATCCAATATAATCTTCCTTTTTTTTTTTTTACCTGAAGTCCAGTTAGGAAAGGTTGGATTTGATAGTGAATGTGATTAAGAGGTTCCTAAAGAGCTCAGGCTCCTGGTTTACAGCTTCCACTAATAGATGATACTTTGTTCTGTTTGGGCTTCAGGAACTTGATCATTACACACAGAGGTTATCTGTTTATTCAGCTTTATTGTTGTTGGGTTTCTCTGATCCTGAAAGGAACAGAAGTACTTCAGACAGTTCAGAGTTTTAAAAAGGGCACAGATTCTGCAAGTTTTTCCACCTAAAAATATAAGTCTGTACTTTTGATCATAGAAACACTTCAACTGTGAGACGGACTGTAAAAGAAATAATTCAGGAAATCACATTGTATTTAAAAAAAAACAAAGACATGTTTAATGATCCAGAAAATAAGTATTTATGACCCACAAATTAGTAAAATGTTGCTACTTCTTCTTTAAGAAGTTATTTTATCATCCATCTGTTTTAATGACACCTATTTGTTTATAAAAGTCACCTGTCCACACCCTTAAATAGTCGGACTGCAACCGTCAAGACCAAAGATCTGTCGAGGGACACCAGGGACAAACAAGATCGTACACCTGAACAAGACTGGAAGGAGCCAAGTTAGTGAGAAGGGATCATCTAACAATTTATGTCAGATCTCACCTGGTGGCGAACGAATGATCTTCAATTCAGTCCTAAAGAAAGCTGGGACCACAAAGGTTACTATAGCAACACACTATGTTGTCATGGATTCAAATCCTGCAGATCTTCAAAGGGTTTCGGCTGCCTTAATGAAAGGGCCAAAATAGCAGCTGCAGTTTGTGCAAACATGGTGAAGACTTAAACGTAACCTTTGACCTTTGTCACTGACTGCAAAGGTCACGTTTTAATCAACGGAGGTGAACTTTTTTTTTTTTTGCCTTTTTATTTATTCAACGTGATTTCCTGGTTTTTTTTTTTTTTTTTTGCATTCTGTCTAACAGAGGAAAATTACAGACCAAATTTTTCCGAAGGAGTACCTGAAATACATTTATCCCCGCTACAGTGGCACCTCCTGTTCAAGTGCCAAAATACCCTTTTATATTTTGGCTAAAAAGCATAAAAATAAACATGATGCAGAGTGAGGACTAAACATTATGTGACTTTAATCAAATTGCTGTACATGACTTTGACATATTTAACTTTAATATTAATTTTGTGAAACTGGAAGCAACTTTTCTGGGTTTTTTTGTAGGAATTGATCACAGAACAAACGTTTGCTCATAAGATTTAATGACTTTACAAGTTGTTTTAAACAAAGCCAGAACAAAAGTCAAACCTAGAATAAATATCAGCATCATACAGACGTCTCACTACCATTTTCAGGCCTGTTTTTCATGTAAGAAAGTCATTTTTACTCCCAAAATGTTGTCATTGTTTAAACAATATAGAAAGTACAGTATATTTGGTGTATATATAGTAGCCTTTTGAAGCAGGAAAACATGACAGGTTAGTGTGACAACAGAATAAAGAGTGCAAAGTGAGCTAAGAACTGCAGGAAAACATTTTGCTTTTTTTCATGAATTCAATTGAGTTATGATACCCAGTAGGTCACATGTTTAAATATACACACATTTAGATCCAGTTTGATCTGGAACATTGTTGGTGAAAACCATAGACTTTCTATAAGAATAACCATAAGTTTTTATTTTCTGAATAAATAAAAACATTAGTTTTTCTGTTGCACTCAGGACTTACATATGTGTGTTTAACAGTTTACAGATTAAAAAAAAGCTGATTATTGAGTTGATGGATGAAACATTTTCTTTCAAACTGTGAGATTCTAGAGCAGCTTCTCCTCATTCATCTGCAGGAGCTTCAGCTTTTCTGTTCTTCAGTAAATTCTTCAAGAAGAATTCACCTATAAATGTAAATAACCAGGTGTCAAAAGAAACAGCTTGATAATACAGATTAACACAAATATTTTAAGATAAATGGTCCAAGTAAATTAGAGCAAAGAGGAGTTCTGTTTTTTTTAATTGTTTTAACTAATAACAGTTGTGATTTAGGCTCACAAGTAAAATACTACGGATTGAGTTGTCACAAAAGTGATAAAAGTTCACAGGAATAAAAGCAGTTTTCAGATTTCAAACAATTATATAAAATAAAAATTCACTAATTTTTTCTAATTTTCTTTTTAATTTAAGAGATAATTCAGGGAAAATCTGACTGTATTCATTAACGGTAGCTAATATATACCCATGTTTTTCTCTTAACTCAGACTAAATTGGTATTCTTTTATTTTTTTGTACAAATAAAATAATTTATTCATAAAAATAAGACACACAAACAAATGATTTTATTATCAAACAGGGACTTTTGCACTTATCTGGCTGATATTCTCTGATAATAATTGGCTGATTTTATTTTAGCTTATTGTACTCTGCTTTTATGTATATTTTTTTGTTTTATTGTTATGTACAGTAACCTTGAGTGAAAAAAGGTGCTTCAAGTAAAATTGATTATTATTTCTATATAATAAAAATAAACAATTGGGACCTTAAAAAGTACTAAAAATAACTATATAAATGAATATCCTCATTTTTTATTTCATCTCTCTCAAATTTGTCATTTTTTTTAATTATTTTTTTATTAGATGGATCTAAAAAAATTTACTTGTGTAGAATTTTAAAAAGTATTTTTATCCAGAACTTTAACTGAATGAGAATACGGACAAATTTTCTCATTAAAATGACAAAAATGCTACACAGAAAACTAAAAGTATACCGTGAAAACGGCTTACCTGCTTTGTAGGAGGACCGAACCAGAGGCCCGCTGGCTGTGTACACAAATCCCATTTTAGTCCCAACTTCTTCCCAGTGTGCAAACCTTTCCGGGGGAATATATTCCTCAACCTAAACACAACCACCCATCATGGTTATTTATGTCCTCTGCCAGATGTTGTGAGTGCAAAGCCAGAAGGAACGATTAGAACGACTTACTTTCAGGTGTCGTTTTGTGGGCTGCATGTACTGGCCAAGCGTGAGACAGTCCACGCCCGCCTCTCGCAGCTCTGTGGCATCAACACAAGTGTTTCGTCACAAAAACGTCTGAGGCGGGAGGTTAAGTTGCAGTGCAGCAAGTACACACCTGTCAGAGTGTTTAAGATCTGCTCGTCCGTCTCTCCGAGCCCCAGCATGATGGACGTCTTGGTGAGCAAAGTGGGCTTGACCTTTTTAGCGTGCTTCAAAACACTCAGCGATTGGTCAAAGTTTGCTCTGGGGTCACGAACGTATCTGGGAATGCACGACAAAGCAAAAAAGAATAACAACGGGGATTTTAATAACAGTAAAAAGATGATAATGGCAATTATTTTATGGCAACACTGAGGAAAAAAGAAAAAAAAAAACTACTGATTGATATATAAACAAACTTGTCAAATTCAAACCTTTGCAGTTCACGCACTGTCTCCACATTGTGGGCGTACACGTCCAAGCCTGACAGCGCGATCGTCTCTACCGCCACCAGGTCACCCCGAAAATCTGGAGTCAAACACTCAACCAAGATCTGAGGGTTTCTGAAAGAAAACATAAATTAAAGGAACTCATTATTCAACGTATGGAGGCACAAACACTAAGCTCAACTGAAGAGTTTTACCTTTCCTTCAGGTTTGACACAGTCTTGCTAAAGTGAGCTGCTCCACCATCAGAAATATCTGGAAATTAACAGAGCAGCTTAAAAAAATGTAAATAATTTGACATAATTTTTCCAATTTTCTCTTCACTCCTATTTTTGAAAAACATAGACTTCAATAACACAGAGAGGAAATGATCTAAAAAAGGAACACTTTTGCAAATATGAAAAAGTCATTTGAGAATTTGTTTTTTTATTGTTACCATCTCTGTCAACAGAGGTCAGAACCACATAGTCCAGTCCCCAGGCAGCAATGGCTTTGGCGGTGTTGTACGGCTCGTCTGGATCCAGAGGAGGGGGCCGACGGGCCGTCTTTACCGAGCAGAACCTGCAGCCGCGAGTGCACGTGTCTCCCATCAGCTGAACATGGAGGAAACACCATAACTCACTCAAACTATTTCTACAGACAGAATGTGCTCTTTTTTTCTTAGTAAAACAGTTTTGGTTTTACTAAATGATGGACACATTTTTAGAAAAGTGTTTTGTAACTTTCAGATTCAAATATTTTTTATAGATTATAAATCAGGCCATTTTCTTTCACTGACTCACCATGATGGTGGCTGTAGCCGTGGCATACTCTCCTCCTCCCCAACACTCCCCGATGTTTGGGCACCTGGCCTCCTCGCACACCTGAACGGAAAGACATGCGACAATCCTGTGAGTGTTTCTGTACAGCAGGAGAAACTCTTCTTCTGCTAGATGCACTCTCAGGATTAGTGTTCTTTGTTACACCACTGAACCGAATAGTGGGAAAAGTGAAAAGTTGTATCTCTACTGCATACGTTTGCGTTTGTTTATGCTGAAAGTGTCAAACGTGTGTTTTGCTCGATTAAAAATGATCAATGTTTTTAAATATTTTTTTTTATTCTATAATACATTTATCATAAATCCAACTAAAACAAAACCATGGCAAAAAAATTGAGGTTTGAGCCAAATTGTGGGGAAGTACATACCTCATGTACACTGTGCAATTCTAATAATACAATTATTATAGAATTATTAATAATAATAAAATGTATCTATCAGGGAAATCCTCAGTAAAAGACCATCCCTTTGTGTGGATTACACAGGAAACCTTAAATGATGATAAACAAAAGCCTCAAATTATCTGTTTTTAATGGTAAAGTTGCATGTTTGGATTTGACAAACAAACTTTTCAAAAGTCACACAAATTTTTAGACAATGTATATTTGATCACATACTGTGTGTAGGTTGAGATCTCTCAGGGTGTTCTTTAGCCGGTTGAAGTTCTTTCCGATGGGGATCTCCGTTTTCAACCATGGGGGAAGTCTCAGCCTAAAAAAAAGATTCAGATAAACCTCTTTGGTTAAAAAAAAAAAAAAAGAAAAGAAAAAAAGCAGCATTTATTTTAAATACTAGCCTATAAAGAAAAGATGAGAAACGTATGAAAACAAGAGAGAGAGAGAGAGAGAAAAGAAGAAGAAGAATGCTTCACTTTTAGATGACCAGTATTTCAATGTCTAGAATACTTTTTTAAGATAAGAATCCAAACTTTAAAGAGTTTTCTATGCACTGAAGTCCAATCAGATGTATTTGTCATAAGAGCTAAGGTACCTTTCTCCTTTCTGCCTCTTCAGATTTCCTTTGTAGTCTTCCCACTTGGATTTCTCCGACAGTTCCCCTGAAATGAAGTCCTGTAGATCGGGACCATCGTCGCTCTGAAGCGCCTTCTTCCGGTCAACCCGGTCCGAGGAGGATCTGGCAGCAGTTGTCAGACAGTTTGTAGAAAGCTGCATTAAGCAAACGAGACACTTCAGCTGTTTTTGCTTGACATTTATTGTGAGAGTTAGCGAGCAGAACAAGCTAGCTATTAAGTTTCAAAAACAATAACAACAGATAACCACCACATCATGATTCGTGATTCATGATTTAAAATCGAGTGTTAGGGACTTAAACAGTCTTTATTAATACTTACATGTGGGATGGATCGAGGACTCGACCATAAGTGGTTTGTGGAAAAGCGACCTGCAATACAGCAACTCTGTTTAAGTAACGCCATGACTTTAGCTAGCATACAACTGTCATTAGCAACACAGATCGGTGACTGACTACTGTGGTCTGGCGGGGCGTTCCCGTGACTAGTTTCACTCGGAAAAGTAAAATAAACGTAATTTTTCCGCCTACATTAAAATTATTGATATATATTTAATTATTATTATTATTTGCAGACATTTTTATTTTTTGCTTAAGATTATTTTAATGGAAAAATGAAAATACACAATTGCGCTCTGCTGTCAATGCCAATGCAAACGTGATTTGTCTGAATGCATCTAAATGATATCAAATACAACTTAAGATAAATACAAACGTAATCATAATTCATAATCTAAACTACGTTGTTTACGTTTTGTGTCACATTTGGCCTTCTTAAGCATCTTGTCTGTGTTCATAAAGATGTAAAAAACGCTACTCTGTTGTTCGATACATTATGTCTGAGGATTTACGTGCGCCCGCGTGCGCTACAATTACGTGGTGACGTCCTTCCGGCTTCCTTTCCTCTGCTACCGGCGAGGTGAGGATGCCTAAAAATTTGTCGCAAGAATTTAATCTAACCTCATCTTAGTTGGTTCAAGGTTGATTTCGATATATTTTTAAATAAAAAGTGGCGGAGATGGCCATTTTTCACAATATCACAAGAATTTTCACTCCATTACAAGTGTAGTCAAAGATATTCATACATCTTGTAGCAGATTGATTCTTTAAGGCCTAACCCTGAAAGGGTACTGGCGGCCAAATTATGGTGGACACAGCTAGGTTGAACTATTTCGCGAGTGCGGGACACTTAGTTTTTGTGATTTGAAAATATTTACACTTGAGTTTCCATTGAAAGTGTGTGTTTGCTGTACTTTAGCACAGTTAGCTTCATAGCTAGCATTTGTCAACGTAGTGTGGCTACATTGACCAAAGCACAACTACTGTTTCTCAATGTGCACAAGTTAATTAAACTTTAGGACACCAAAGTTCAGACAGGCATCTACTTCTGAGTAGAAAACAACAGTTTCTGCTCTATAATTAGACGTAATAACTAATTTACTTGTTGAATTTTGCCAGAATGAAGACCATTCTCAGCAGCCAGACTGTGGACCTCCCCGACAATGGTGAGAAACTTTGTCCATCTGAAGGTTGTTGATCATCAGATGGAGTCTGGTTGTTTAATTAATTTTCCTTTTGCCTTTGACAGTCGAGGTGAGGCTAAAGGGGCGAACTGTTATTGTGAAGGGGCCCCGTGGCAAGCTGACCAGGGAGTTCAACCACATCAACCTGGAGCTCAGCCTGCTTGGCAAAAAACAGAAGAAGGTAAGAAATGTATTTTCTGTCCCATTGAAATATAGTTGGTATGTTTACACCAGGCCTGGGTAATGTCAAATTTAATTTAAAAGTAAATACATAAAAAACAGTAAAAACAAAAGGGGATATGTAATTTATAACTAATTTTACATTAAAACATTTTTTATGCAGGAAAATTAATTGATGAATCATTGCTTTGAAGTTGATGTCCTACTTTACAGTACGGACCAGAGGAAGGGTTAGGGCTACGACTAGGTTAAGATATGCAACCATGCACTTAAATTACGTGGATGCAATGCAGGAGTGTGCATCTCTGTGCGGCCAATGTGAATTTTTGTCAGTTTTTGTGCTTAGTCGCATGTAAACGTGTGAATAGCATCAGCCATAATTTTTATGTTTCTGGATTATTTTTCTTTAAGTGAAATCTTTTATGGTATGTCAGGTGCGTTATGCTGACATTATGGCAACAAAAGTTAATTTTATCCTTCAAAATAAATAAAAAATAAAATTTTGTATTTTGGAAATGATACAAATCCTTGTTCTCTGCAGCTTCGTGTGGAGAAATGGTGGGGAAACAGGAAGGAGCTGGCCACAGTCCGTACTATCTGCAGCCATGTTCAGAACATGATTAAAGGAGTCACTTTGGTGAGGCGGTTTTCTCTTTGTGTGCTGACCAGAGATGAAAGACTGAATTAGTTTTGTTTGATTTACCCGATGTCATCGCTCTGTACTCGACTAATTTAGTGTTGTTTTAATGCAGGGATTCCGGTATAAAATGCGTTCAGTGTACGCCCATTTCCCCATCAACGTGGTCATTCAGGAAAATGGACAACTGGTGGAGATCAGGAACTTCTTGGGAGAGAAGTACATCCGCCGGGTCAGAATGAGAGGTGGTGAGTCAAAGGACAAGGATATGAGAGATCCTTGCATTCATTTAGCTTGACACATTTGTGAAAGGTTTACTTTTTTGCGACTTGAGAATTTAATTTGTTGCATATTATAATTGGGACACAAAAGTTATATTTATGAGGGAAATTACTGCCATTAATTAGAGGATCAGCTGACACTCAGTGATGTAAGTTTATATCTCTAAAATTGTAAATAATGTCAAAGCCCATTTAAATGACCTATTTTCACAGCTTTTATTTTTTTACTTCTACCTTTGTAGCTGTGTGTTATGGAGTATTATTGGGTATATTCAAGGAGAACATTAAAATGTGTCCCGAGAGAGATTTTCAAAATAACAACTGTCTTTAGATCTGAAACTTGCTGTTATATATATATTTTTGATTTTTGTAAGGTTGAAAATGGATTATTTCAAGTAAAAAGTTAAACTAAGGAAGACAAACAAATATATATATATATATATATATATATATATATATATATATATATAGATGAATACATACACAGAAAGATTTAGCAAACTAAGGATAATAAGTCATGAAATAATTGAAAAATATATATACATAAGCAAACATCCACATGTAAATAATTTAATTATAATTACTCATATCCTTAAATTAACCTATTCGCTCTTCTCAGTTTTTCATATTGATGTGACACCGTGTGTTCAGACTAGTATGGTTGACATTTGTGTCTTTCTTCCAGGTGTGATGTGTTCAGTGTCTGCTTCCCAGAAGGATGAGCTGGTCCTGGAGGGTAATGACATTGAGCTGGTTTCAAACTCTGGTACGTTTCTTTTTTGCTCTTTCTTTGGCATTTTAATATTTTGCTTATTTCCATTTGTCTTTATTCCAGCTGTAGTTTCAGAAGAAAATGACAAGGAACTTGAGATTTGCCTACATTACCGCAGTAATATAAACTGCCTTGTTCCATTTATTAATTTGAGTAAAAATGAAATACTTTATTTTTCTGTTTACAAATAAATAGTATGGCAAAGTTTTGTAAAGAAAATTGAATGTTCCTCATTTTAGGGAAACCAGAGCTTTGAATCAGATACTTTTAGGCAAGAATTTCCTTGAATGTAAAAATCAAATTGCCCAAAGGAATGTTTTTGTTGAACGACAGTGGTTGTAAACCCAACATCCTTCATTCAGGACACATTTAACTGCAACAAACTTCACATACTTCAAATATTTAGTACTACATACCATTTATCAAACTGTCCTGCAATTATGGAATAAGAACTAGATCTATTAACAATGCACATATTCATTATGTTGTTTACATAGATATAAAAAAGCCTAATCATTTATAAACTAAGGACAACTCAAAGTCATTCTAAATGTCTTTGTATTAAACATTTGTACTATTTTGTCCTTCAGACATCACACTGTTCTATTTACTTTAGAATGAGCTTTGTTTTAGCAAAAGTTGTGAACAAGATGTACGAATATCAGAATAACTGCACGCTGGTTTGATGTTGGAATCCTTAAATCAAAGCTGTGCAACACTGGAAACTTGGAATGAAGTTTGCTTTTTTTCCTGAGAAAATTTTCATGGATTTATGCTAAAAGGAAGAATAAATGTATTTTGTTAGAAAATTAAAAAAGGAATTGTAATTAGATGAATTACATGTTAGTTTTTGTTGTCAATTTAGATGCAAACTTGTCCTCTTTTGTTAAACATGCTAAATAAAACGGATTAATTTACTACAATTAAGATGTTTTTAGGTGTCAATTTAAACATCTCACTGTCACTACTTAATTTGATCAGTTTTTGATGTTTAAATATTCAGCGGTGGGTTACTAAGCAGAAACTCTCGTTTCCATGACTCTTGTTGAGGGATCTGCTGGGAACAGGTGAATATGTGGGTCCTGAGATGCTTCACTGCAGCAGCTTTAAGAACTCTAAGTCTTACCTGTTGTGAATATTTGTTGCTCATCCTCATCATAACTTCTGTGTTCCAGCTGCCCTGATCCAACAGGCTACCACAGTCAAAAATAAGGATATCAGAAAGTTCTTGGACGGCATTTACGTTTCTGAGAAAGGAACAGTAGTGGAACCAGAACAGTAAAAGTTACATCTGCACTTGTAGAGGTTAGACATTGCCGTCGATGTCAGATTTTCTTCTGGCTGCATGTTTATTCTTTGAATACTATTCTTTTTTTTATTTCCTTTATTATTTTTGTCTTTTTCTTGACTAACAATCTCTCTTTCACTGATAACTGTCTAACACACAGGGTTTTGGGCCATGAAAGTTGATCACAACACTCTTCTTACATGTTAAGCAAAGTTCCTGTGGTCACATTCTGTTTTCCTGTTTTTATATGTTTGCAGCGGCTTTGATCCAGCAGGCCACCACAGTGAGAAAGAAGGACATCAGAAAGTTCTTGGATGGCATCTATGTGAGCGAAAGGACCACTGTGGAGGAGCCAGCCAGTGAATAAATGTTCAGATTCTGCTATGACCAATAAAATAACCTTTTTCCAGCTTAACAGATCTCCTGATGTTGATTTAATTCCTTGATTAGAGAAAGCCACATATTTTAAGGTTCAGTTTGTCAGGTAAGACACAAATAAGTGAAACTTTTCAGTGTTGCGTATAAAATAAGCCGGTGAGGGGTTTATTGTAGTAGATCAAATTGTAAAGACAAGCTTTAAATTGAACGATCTTCAACAAGATTTTCTGGTTCCAGTTATAAATTATTTCCAGGAATCAAGTCTTTATTTAAACACATGTTTTGAGTATTTTACATTGAATCTTTCATTTATTTAATCGGTTTAGTACAAGAGGTGAGAAAACTACGGCCCATTTAACTAGTCTGGTCCACCAAACTGGAATAAATTATATGTAATCCTTAATGTTTTTTCTTTTAATTCTGGTGTGTCCTAGATGGTAAACAAATTGACCTTTATTAAGATGCATGAAGTTATTCTGCATTCATGTGGTGGTGAAAGATTTGTTTTTCCAGCGTTTGTGCGCGTTCAATCATCATTCAAACGCCACATGAACACGGCTCTTCTGTAAGTTTGCGTTTGTCACAGAGGGACATCAACCCATCAGTGCAATTGGCTCTAAAATAAGAGCAAAAGACACATTTTGAAATAAAAAATCCATAATGTTCTGTTTTAAAGCAATTTTCAATTAAGTTAAGCCAGATTTTCATCCAGATTCCATGTTTCTTTCTCTCCTAAAGTGGATTACACAAACACTCCATGCATCTACTCCTGGTCCGACTCTTCTGTCACATTTAAGAACCCTTTGTGGCCCCCAAGTCCAAAATATTACCCACACATGGTTTAGAATGTAAGAGGATTTTGGTTAAAAGATTTTCTTGATTAATGTTGGACATGCACAAAAATGCATATAATATATTACATCAAACTGCTTTTTACTAATTCTCTGAACTCAACCGTCACCTGCTTTAACAAAGTGAAGAAGTTCTATCCACTCCTCATTTTAGTACTAATGTGAGACTGCTTATTGGGAAGTATCTGTTTGAGATCTGATTATTAGTGACGACTAATGTTGATTTTATGAAAGATTATGATCCAAAATCAAATATGGTAAAGTTTGGGTCGTGGGTTTAGTCAACATATTGAAAGACTTGAATACTGTTGTAAAAGTGTAAAAATTGGCCTTTTTAAGTCGCTTAATATATCTAAATGTACTGATTGAATTATTAACATCCTAGAGCTCTATACTTTTGAAGTTTGGATTTTAAATGCTTTTAAATGTAACAAAAAAAGCTTTGTCTAAAAAGATTTCTCATCATTTTTTTACCGACATATTGCAAAATACAATACAATAAAACAATTCTAGTATACATATATCTTAAAATAATCACACTATAAAACAGTTTAACAACATCTTGTTACAAAGTAACATAAAATAATTAAAATAAATATAAAAATAAAATTAAAATGATAGATTTTAAGACGGGAGTCTACTAATTTGAAGTACATGTAAAAGCTTTTAAGTTTGGATATTTTTAATTTTTCTATGGAGGTCAAATTCATTTTTAAAATTGGTTCTTTAAAATTTTAATAACGGGATTTTAATCAAACACTTCTCCTTTGTGTATGTAACATTTTGGTAAAATTATAATTAGATTTACACTTCTTTATCTTTTATGAAAGTCTCTCTTTTTAAACTTTTATTTACAACAAATACAACAACAGGTACAACAACAAAAGTGTGAATGTCAAGGGGAAATTAAAAAAAAAGTCTTCGTGTATAGTATTAAAACATCACATAAAAAAGTAATGAGCTGCAGAGTTTATTAAAAATAATAATAATAATAATAACCTTTACAAAAGTCTGAAAGTCTGAGGACGCAGGTTGGATGACGCAGTGACGCAGCCAGCATCCGGTGCGTCATCTCCTAGCGACTACAGACTTGGCGCCAAGCAATTGAGAGTTTTATTATTTTGCTGATAACAAACGGTGAGATTTCGGCGTGGAAACATCTCCAACATGGTATGTTACTCATCTCCACGCTTTCCGCCTCACAGAGAAACCGAACGCACGAGGACAAAGTCTGACATTAAGGAGAAAGTGGATGCTAAAGCAGATGTTGTCGCGCGCGCTCCTCAGAGTTAGCTAGAGTTAAGACGATTGACTTGTTGACCTACTTTTTTATTTTATTCTAAAGAAGGAATAAGTTATAGCACATGAGCTAACATTTACCGTATTTTTTAAATAATTAAAAATAAATATTTGTAGATTAATTTTAAAGATGCACGTTTTTTGCACATTGGAGTGCAGAATATGAATCTGTTTTCATAAATTAACCTTAGAGTTGATCTGCTTCTGCATTCAGGATATAAGACTGTTCTTTGGACCGACATCTGCAAAACCTGCAGTGCAGAAACCAGCACCAAGCACCAAACCAGAGGAGAAGAAAAAGAAGAACAACTCCTCTGATGTGAAAAGCCCCAAGGTTGAAACTTTCCTTATTTCTTTTCTCACAAAGTTATATCTCTGCATGTGTTTGGGGATGCTGAGCTTCTCTTGTTTTGTCTCATTTAGGTGAAAACCTCCAAAACAGAAGAGAAACGCAAGATCAGTGAGAAAAAGCGCAAAAAGCATTCAGTCATAGCATCAGGTAGGAAGGGTGACTGAATGGGCGAAGCTTAACGTCACAAGATGACCTCTGTGATTTGACAGCACTGCAATGTAACATGTCTTTGAATAGAGCATCTATGTATAAATACTTTTTAAAGGTAAAAGCTTTATTTTGATTACATTTAGTGAAAAGTTTGGAACTTGATTCACTGAAGAGCTCAAGCTGAGAGGTTAAAATGTGATGCAAGTAGTATCTAGAAGTAAATTAGAGACAGGAAGCAACACAATCATTCAAAAACTGATTTATCACAATCTGAAAATTGGTTTATTTCAAGCAATAAAAATAAATTCAAAACGAGAAATTGATGACAGATAATTCCAACCTTAAAGTCCCACTCCAAACATCATGTGATCCATAGTAAAAGTGTTCCCAGTGGTCTTTAAATTATTATTACTATTGTGTTTTTAGCCCAAATCAGTGGGACTGTAGGCGCAGAGTAAGCCCACACCTACTTCCCGTCATCCAACTGTTTGCATGTTCTCCTGCCAGCTTACAGTCATTCATAACACAAAACTAACATTAACGGTTCCACAAAAATGGCGAGCAATTTCAGAGCTACCCAGTCGTACAGGTTTGAGACAGGTGCCTGCTCAGACGAGGAAAACAACGACATACCTGAATGTATCAATTTTAGCTAAAAACTGCATAATCATAATAAAAAAACCCCACTTGGAATGATTTTACAATAGAAAAAAAATATAGTCTGAGTGGGACTTTAACATTGTCCTTCTTTCTGACTTGAGAATTTTCTGAACAGCTTTTCAGTCTACATAGTTTTGTGGATGCAGCTCCTCAGATTGTGCATTATTGTGGACATTTTCTGTCAGGTTGTCTTTTTTTTTGTAAAATAATTAAGATCTGCAAAGTACATTCATAACTTTACATTATTTTCATTACAAAACTAAAAATGTGTGTCCCTTTTTAAATGGGAAGTGCTTTTAAAAATGAAAATATATATATATATTTTTTTAATAATGAAATTATATTTGTCACCTATTATTTCATAAAACTAAAATGTTATTTCAGTGTCAAAAGAAACAGTAAAACTTTGACTTAAAACAGCTTAAAGTTAAAACTTTTAGAAAGCTTGAAAAATAAAATTCCTTTTCCTTTTTTTAGATTCGGAGGAAGAAGAAAAACCCACAACAAAGTCTAAGAAGTCTTCCAAAAGCAGCAAAGTGGAGCCTCTTCCCAAAAAAGATCCGGTGCAGTACGTCTCTGAAACAGGTGATGCTCGTCTTCATCCCACGTCCTCCTTATCCTGAACATTAATTTGAAAAGCAGATTTTCTGGTGTCTGTTTGTGTGGTTTCAGACTCAGACAGCGACAACTTTCAGTCACTGAAGAAAGGACCCAAACCCAAACACAACGGTTCTTCTAAAGGTATTAAAGCGGACGCAGAAAGTTCTCGCTTGGGACCCAAAGCGTCTCCTGTCACAGAAAAACCTGGACTTAAGAGTCCCACGACCCCTAAGTCTTCTGCACCACCTCCACCCAAAAAAACTCCTACCTCAGTGGCGGATTTTTTTGGCAGTGCGGCGATTCATCGCTCGGACAAGAAGCTGGTAGCCAGCGCAAAAAGAAAAGCTGTGAGTGCTGAGAAATGTTTCTTCTTCTCTAGCTGTCAAGATTTCTGTAGAAAGTTTTGCTTCACTACAATCCAGCTTCATTAAAAACTCTTGTATTCCAGCCAACACAAGACCACGACGATCTGATAAGCGATGAGGAAATCGCCCGACAGCTGCAGATGGAGGAAGACATGGAGGTGAGCAGATCGTCAAACACTAAAAACAGAAGCAGAAGGTCGGAATTTATGAGTCTGTACTTTATTCGTAATAAAGAAAATGCTCTGATCAAAACAAAGCATTTCCTTAAATCTCTACCTTTTGGATTTGAGGCATTTCCAACTCTTCAAATCAATCTTTATTTATGAAGTCTTTCATGCAAAAACAGCTGAGAGGACTTCACAGGATAAATAACAAATATGAAACTCCACAGGCCTTCACAGAGCAGGTGCAGTCCTTAATATAAATCATCACAATGAGGAAAGCACTGGCAAATAAACAGTGGAAGCAAAAAAAAAAAAACCTTAAACCCCAGTTTAACATAAAGATGAAATACAAATATAGAAATTATTAAAAATATGAGCAAAAAAGGATGTTAAATACTTAAACACAGAATCATTCGTGTGTTATTGTAGCTTAGAATGATCTATTTTTGTGCCACATCTGAATTCTGAACTGGATTGTTACACTTCCTCTTGAAGTAAATGAATTATTCAGTATTATTCTTTATTTTTTACTCATTTAGCTGGAAAAACAAGTCCATGAGGATGAGGAGTTTGCAAAGACGCTCGCCTTGCTGGACTCAGAGCCGCAGGCTAAGAAGGTGAGAACAATCCCAGAGGAACATCTCCACTCTAGTGGAATCATTTCACTGATGGTTTGCTACATTTTGTCGTTCAGGCTCGTAAAAACGCAGATGAAAAGAAAAAGACAACTCCCAAAAAGAGTGCTGGTGATGCTGCTGGAGAGGCCAGCGGCGTGACGAAGGTCAGGCGAAGCACGTCGGAGGACGTGATCAGTCCGTCGCCCAGGAAGGTACAAGCTCCGGTCAAAACCAGTTCTAAACTCGCCACGATGAAGAGGAAGGATGAGGCAAAGGAGGAAGGACCAAGGAGCAAAACAGTCAGTTCTCCATCGAAAATGAAAATCTCGCCTAAGAAGGAGCCGCTTGGTTCTTCAACTACACCCAAAGCTGGAACCACGCCCACAGCACTCAAGACGTCTCCAAAGAAACCAGAGGTGAGCCGACGATGATCTGAGGGGACCCAAACTAGAGGATAAGTATTCAACTGTTAATATGTCCTCCTCCAGAGCACGAGTACGAGTCCTGACGACTCTGAGAAGAAGAAGGCCCACACTCTGGCTTTCAGGAATTTCCTCAACAGAGACGGACCTCGAGCTCTGGGGTCAAAGGAAATCCCAAAGGTAATGTGGAACTTCTTGAAGCCACACCCCTGATCAATCGAACAACCTGTGGTCACTGGTATCAGGAAATCTGATTATATACGGATTTATATCATATCTGTTTTGATGCTGCTCCTTTTCAAGGGAGCAGAAAACTGTCTGGAGGGCTGCGTGTTCGTCCTGACGGGAGTCCTAGAATCCATGGAAAGAGACGACGCCAAATCTCTCATTGAGCGCTATGGAGGCAAGGTGACGGGCAACATCAGCAAGAAAACCACGTACCTGGTGCAGGGCAGGGACAGCGGCGTGTCCAAGCTGGAGAAGGTAAAAGTCAGTCAGTGATGTGGACTGAATCAACCGGAGGAGCTTTGTGGAATGATTTTATTTACGATTTGTGTTGACTTTTTCAGTTTTCTGCTTTTTTTCTGCTGAAATGATCCAGAATTCTTCTGGTCTCTTTAGGCGGAGAGTCTAGGGACCCAGATTCTGGATGAGGATGGTCTGTTGGAGCTGATCCGAACCAAACCAGGAAAGAAGTCTGTGTATGAGATCGCAGCAGAGGCAGAGGTCAGAACCAAAGTACTTAAAGATGCATTTTTTTGGGTTTATAAATCCAGGTAGATCAGCTAGTATCTGTCTGCAGATGGAAAAAAACACAACCTGCATAGTATCCGTTTTATTTATGATCAAATTCTTTAGTTTTATTTTGAAAATCTATCTGTTACTTTTGATCACTGAATTTAGCAAAGTTAAAAAACTGATTTGAAAAGTCACTTCATGCAGAAAAGAGCCAGTGAGGAAAAAGAGGAAGAACCTTTGACTTCAAAATAAAAGAAATCTCCACTGTTAATAATAAAATCATATTGCAAAAATTGCTTGACTGCAAAGCATTGTGGTCTGTATTTGAGCATCGATGCATGCTAGTTTTTCACAAAGATTTCACAAAGGGAAATTTCTAATGCACTCAATTTTGAAATTGTTCATTTGGACAGCACTAGAAAATGGCAAACGCACTTTATAGTGAGTAGGGAAGGAAACTGGACATAGCCCAGGACGTATTTTTTCTTCCCAAGATGCATCTTGGTTACCGTACACACAAGGTCATTGTTGCATAAGCTTTTTCTAAATGTTGCAGCAGCAAGTTAGTTTTTAAAAAGAATCGGAGGTTTTCAAAGAAGGGAGTTCCTCTCTACCTGCTGTTGTGATCCTCAACATTTAAACATGTTATTTACAATCAGGTGCATCTTTTCCAACTTTATTGTTTTCCTCTTATGGAAAAAATGTTATCCTTTATTCAGCTTTCAGCTCTGAAGAACAAATGACAAATAATTTATTTTTGATAGAAATTTTTAATTTTTTTTTCTTCTTTGTTTAGTGCAAAGCCACAAAGACCAAGACCCCCCCTGGCAAGGCCTTAAAGAACACCCCCAAAACTCAGAAGATCTCCCCCTCTAAAGGTAACTCCAGGTCTCCTCACACCCCGAGCCCATCAAAGACGGGTCAGGCTCAGAGGATCAGTGAAGGCAGCACCCCACCGGGCAGAGGCTCTGCTCACACGGCCCGCAGAGAGCTCGGTCTGTCCTCCTCCTCGTCTCCAAAAGAATCGTCACCTTCAGTGACAGGGGATGCTCCCAGCCTTCTGTGGGTGGACAAATACCGGCCACGCTCTTTGAAGGCTGTGATTGGCCAGCAGGGGGAGCAGAGCTGTGCCAACAAGCTGCTGCGCTGGCTACAGAACTGGTACAAAAACCACAGCGGTGGAGCTGCAAAACCTGCAGGTACTGTAGCAGCCTTATATTCACTCCATCGTCAAACGTTTGTTCTCTAAAGTAAATTAGTGTTTGCCATTCTGTTTTCTGTACAGCTGCAAAGTTCAGCAAATTTGGCAAAGACGATGGCTCAACTTACAAAGCCGCGCTGCTCTCCGGTCCTCCGGGGGTGGGGAAGACCACCACAGCTGCCTTGGTCTGTGAGGTCAGTGTGAAGAAGAAGACAGGAACTTTATGGAGGCTCTGCAGCTGCGAGCAGCTCTTCCTCATCTCTGTGAATGCCATCCCTGCAGGAGTTGGGCTTCAGCTACGTGGAGATGAACGCCAGCTCCACCCGCAGCAAAAACAGCCTGAAGGAGGTGGTGTCCGAGTCACTCAACAACACCAGCATTGAGAACTTTTACAAAGGTCGGTTCTCCTGCTACACATCTGTCCATTCACACCCATAAATGTGGAGTAAAAACAAGAAGTTTCACAAAACCTTCAGGTTTGATTACGGCTAAAATAAAGAACAGAAAAATGAAGTTCTACTTTAAAGTGAACCTTAAAACCATAAAAAGTAGCTATGGTTAAAAAGTTTGATTCCCGTGTGCTGCAGGAACCTCTCAGACGGTGAGCAGCAAACACGTCCTCATCATGGATGAGGTCGACGGCATGGCCGGTAACGAGGACCGTGGAGGAATGCAGGTACGTTCACATTTTTACGAGCTGTTTACACAGAATGCCATTTATGCGTAAACTTCACCCCACTTTCAAATTTGCAAAATTGATGCTCCTAACGTGTGTGGGAGGAGTCAGTCTAAAGTTTTATTTGTCTGTATACCTCATTTACAATCTGGATTAATTAAATACAGACATTTTAGAGTGTTTCTTTAAAGGGGCCATACCATAAAAATTCTACTTTTTCAGGTTTTAAGTGTATTTTACTGTTTATTCCTCAGGATAAAGAACCCCAAAGCGATATTTTGATCCGTTCATGCATTTAAAAGTAATCCTCTTAAAACCTGTGCTGTCTGCAGCAGCCCCTCCCATACCCATGAAAACGAGCGGTTGGAAATGTGCTGATGTAAGCACGATGCCAACCGCTCCCTCCAGGAGGAGATTTCTCTGACAGCTCCGCCCCCAGACTAACACAACACTCAATTTATCCACAGAACTAATGATGATCATAGATTGTATATCTTCCAGTTGTGTCCTATTTTCAGTAAATTGCAGCTTGAACAGGTGTTCGTTACTTTAGACGCGGCGCTCCTTTAAGACCCGAAATACAGTGCCGCCAGACCGCCACGCCCAATCCTCAAAATGCCCTGCAGGGCCTCTGATTGTGACTGAAAACAAAAAACTGTTTTGTCTTTCTCCTTCTGATAGGAGTTAATCGGTCTGATAAAGACTTCAAAGATTCCCATCATCTGCATGTGCAACGACCGGAACCACCAAAAGATCAGATCTCTGTCCAACTACTGCTTTGACCTGCGCTTCCAGAGGCCGCGAGTGGAGCAGATCAAGGTACGCGTCACTTTCTCACCTGACGACAAACCCAGGATCCATCCAGCTAACCTTTGCTCTCCTTTTTCAGGGCGCCATGATGTCGATCGCTTACAAGGAGGGGGTTAAGATCCCACCCCCAGCTCTGAATGAAATTATTTTAGCCTCCAATCAGGATGTCCGACAGGTAAAAATGCTAAATCATTGTACATTTTCTTATGTTTTTATGACTTCCTAACTGTGGTTGTCTTTTCTGATCTTGCACCTTCAAGGTGATTCATAACCTGAGCATGTGGTCAGCCAAAGACAAAGTCATGACGTATGACCAGTGCAAGTCTGACGCGGCCAAAGCCCGCAAGGACATGAAGATGGGGCCCTTCGACGTCTGCAGGAAGGTTTTCACCTGCGGCGAGGAAACGGCACACATGAGCCTCATCGACAAGTCTGATCTCTTTTTCCACGATTACTCGCTGGCGCCGCTTTTTGTTCAGGAGAACTACGTGAACGTCCGTCCCGCTGCAGCTGGGTAAGGATGGCTAATCTGACGACATCATGTTGTGTCGACTCATGTCTTTATGAAACTGACATGTTTTTTTTATTGTTATTTTTTTTGCAGCGGCGACATGAAGTCTCACCTGGTGCTGCTCAGCAAGACGGCAGACTCCATCTCTGATGGGGATCTGGTGGACCGAAGGATCCGCTCGGGGCAAAACTGGTCACTGCTGCCCACACAGGTGACACACACAGACCAGCTGTAAACACTGGTTCACTTTGGCGCATATTCCTCATAAAAGAGCAAATCAGCAAACTGATTTTATTCGTGTTTGTGTCTTTAGGCCGTCTACGCCAGTGTGTTACCAGGCGAGCTAATGCGGGGCTACATGACTCACTTCCCGGTCTTTCCTAGCTGGCTCGGCAAAAACTCCTCCACCAGCAAACATTCTCGCATCATACAGGAGCTCAGCTCTCACATGAGTTTAAAGTGAGTGTCATTTATTATGTTCATGGTGTAAAGCAGAGGTCCAGACTTTGCTCTGCACTCTCCGCCCCTGCAGAACCATGGGCAGCAGGCAGGCGGTGAACCTGGATTATCTGCCCTTCCTGCGCCTGGCGCTGCTGGCTCCACTTCAGAGACTCGGAGCCGAGGGCGCCGGTCAAGCCGTAAAGCTGCTGGATGACTACCAGCTGGTCAAGGACGACGTGGACAGCATCATGGAGGTCAGCGTCTGGGGAGGGAGACCCGATCCCTTCGCCAAGCTGGACTCCAAGGTGAGTATAATGTTGGAGATGGGTCGTTTTTTTTCCCTCTCTTGATGTTCAGTCATTTCCGTGTATCTCCACCAGGTGAAGGCAGCGTTCACGCGGGCGTACAACAAGGAGGTTCACCTGACGCCGTACTCTCTGCAAACTGTGAAGAAGAGCCGGCGTGGCGGCGGCGGGGAAACAGAATTGGGAGGAGAAGAAATTGATCAAGACGGTCAAGAGTCTGAAGACGAAGGCGAGGGTCTCAAGACAGATGCCATGATCAAAGTAAGTAAAACTGGGGATCAAAGTGAAACGTTTGCTTCATTTCTGCGTGATGACCCTGTGTGTCCCATCATGCAGCAAAAGAAGAGAAAAACCACTAAGGAGCCCAAAAATGAGAAGGAAGATTCTGGAAAAGGCAAAGGCAAGGGCAAAGGCAAAGGAAAGGCTAAGAAATGATCTGATCTTCCTTCATGGACAGTTGGTTCTCTGGACCTGTAACAAACTGACCCTAAACTCGGCAGGTATTCCACTTATATGCATCTTTCACCGTTTTTTTTTTTTTAACTGAGATGTCTCTATAATGACCAAGCATCCACTCGTCATCATGTCTGCACAGCTGCAGCTATCTGTCCTACGTTGTTCCGTTTGCATTCCTGCTGTCTCTACATGTAAATAATGACGCTGTAATGGAGAAAGACTGTTAGCTTTCACTCCAGAACATGTCTATCCTTTGTAGATGCATCATTACGTGTAAATTAAAATGTTTTGTAGCACAAAACTTTCTGCACATAATGAAAGTTTCTCATGTTTTTGTATAGAAATCCTTCAAAATAGTTTTACAAACAGGAAATAAAGAAGAATCTGCGTAGTTCAAATGCGACATTTATTACAATTTGAATACGTGTATTCAGATGAAAAAATAGCAGGTGACAACTGAGAAAAGATTCCTGAGGGCACTGATCCTGCCTCGTCATTGATCCGTGTCAGTCTGCAGGTATTTTGAACAATCGGAGATCTTCTCCAGCTCCTTCCCACTGAGGTTTTGGTAACACATTGGACAGGCCGTCTCTGTTTCCAGAAGCCTGGAAGAGTCGGAACAATGAGACAAACGCGGTCAAAGGAAGGAGGTGAAACGCTTTTCATTTAGCAGATCAGAGGTAATCTGATTACTTCTGGTATGTGAATAACACTTTCTGAGCCCAAAATCACATCGGTGTGTGAATGCTTGAAAGCATTCACACACCGATGATTCTCCTGCTCCTTTCTCTACGTTTTTACAGCAATTTCCACAATCTGTGTCAAAACGTTCAGCTCGTTCAGGACACAATTGCTTGTACTTCCGGTATTCATAAACTTTATAGTTTTTGAAATATTGAGCAAAATATACCCAATAGGAAATGCATGAGAAATTGCTAAAATATTTCAAAAACTTTGTGCACTTTAAAACTTGTGAACTTCCGGATACTTTCAGCCAAACACCACTCAAACTTTAAAATGTTCAGCAACTACTGAGTTTTTTTAGGGTAATTTGCAATTTCACTTAAATTAGCAACATGCTAGCTGTTTTGCATAATTTTGACATTTTTCTAGTTATTTGGGGGAATATGGAGTTTAGCTAATATTTTAGCATTATGCTAGCTGTTTTGGTAAAATTAGACACTTTTCCAGTTTTTTGGCTAATTTAGCATTTTAATATTTTGGCAAGCTATCAGCTTGAACCTTTTTAGCTTTCAGTTACAGCATTTTCAGCTATATCTCTTGTATCTTCAGTGGCCACATTTGGCTTACAGCATTCACACTTGCATTATCTCAGATAATGCTGCATATCTAGTTTTTTGTGTTCCTGATGCTAAACTTTAACTCAGATCAAAGCTGAGATATTTGCAGTTTTCTTGTGCCTTTTTCTGACATTTTTAATGGAAATTGAGCTTAAAATGATCATTTCTGGGTATTTCTTCAAGTTGTAAATCAGAAGCAGATGAAAAAAAAACAGTTTGACAAAGGTTATTGTGACATAGAAAGATGTGCTGAGCTCGCATCAATGAGGAGGGGAATGGGGGCGGGGTTGCTTTACTCCAAATGTCCCGCCCACAACTCAGAGGCAAATTTGTAATGAACTACCACCACTCTGCAGAAACTATGTCCTAGAAAATGACAGGATTTATGATTTTGGCAAAATTGGCATAATTGTAATTAAATGACCACTTTTAAAATGGATCAGAAGTTGATCGGAGTGAGACCTCTAGAACTATAGGAAGTGCTGTGAATGGCCACAGTTACAAACAAACTTAATTCAACCGGAGAAAACGACAAATTATTTTCAAGTGCTACTTACAGAATAAACTGCGAGTACAGAGCAGGAAATTCACAGTGCGGACAGATGGACCAGTCTTCCTTTATCATATGACGACCCTGAAGGCACAAAAAAACCCACATTTTTAATGATCAGAACCGTCTTAAAGCAGCAGAAGTAAACGTTGGGCGGAGCTTGTACTGTGGCGATGCAGTAGGGGATGTTGTTCTTGCAGACGATGCACAGAAGCTCATTTTCTGGCAGCTGGAATCCACAGTAAGGACACGGAGTCGTTTCTTCTTCCAGCTCGGTCGTTTGTGGATGTCTGCAGATGAGACGGGAGAGATCCAGGTATCGACATCACACTTTAACACCATAACCACTCGACTTCTGATTCTCGCCACTCACCGAACCAGAGCTTCAAACTTCCTCCTGTACTTTAGGTCCACACTGTTTCTGTAGTCCGGTCTCATCAACATGGAGGCGAAGCTGAAGGCAGAGTTCTTTAGACCGGCACGCTGGCATTCGATTACCGCTGACGTTAGAAGCGGAACGACGTCTGCACAAACGGATACGAGCGTCGGCTTAACAGAAGATTGTTACAGTGGGTCCTGATTTTTTTTTTTGACTTACGTGCAGGAAACTTGCTTATGTTGTTGCTGACGCGGATGAGCATACGCGCCGCCTTCAGGTGATCTCCTTTCTTTGAATAGATCTGTAGAACAACACCTCATTTCAGAGTAACTACAGCTAGAATGCAGAGAAGCTCCATCAGCTGCTCTGTTTGTCTTAATACAATAAAGGTGGAGCTATCTCCACAAAACGTACTATCTTGTTGCAAAGTCTGTTTGTTAAATCTCCAGAACTTAATGAGGCATAAAAGACAAGTTTATGGTTTGCAAAAAAAGGAAAAGCGGCCACCTGCCAAATCTGCAGAAAGACTTGCATTGAGCTCACATGCACAAGTCTATTAATCGTTACACCCCTTTTTTTATTCTGATGCTTCCACATTTTCAGCTACAAGATAATGTCTTAAAAAAAAAGACTCATCCCGTATAGAAATTGGGCTGCCTGAATCCTTTTGATTCTCGTGTTCACAATTTAATTTACTTTTCTGACACACTTTGATCAAACTTTTTCACATTTCAATCCAAAAAACTAATTTCGTTCTAATACAAACAATTGTTTTAACAAGTGGAATAAAGTGAACAAAAGCGGAAAGTGAAACAAAGAACTAAAAGAAAACGTCTATCTAAAAGATCCTCAAATGTGATGAATCAAACTTCTATTTTGTTTGTCGGCTGAGCTTACCCTGACCAGCAGGTAGGAGTGCAGGATCATCAGATTGGTGGCCATCTCTGCAGGGATTCTGATCTTGTGAGCCTGCAGCTCTGTGTACATGCTGAACAGCACGTCGTGAGCGTTACGGTAGCTGCCTATGACACAAAATGAACCACAAAGGTTGTTACCAATCCAGTCACTGGTGCACATATATAGATTTATATTGTTCTTAACAGGACAGAAGTGACACCTGCGCACTGCTCTTCTCTGGCAATGATGATGGCGGTGTGAGCAGCCTCCTTGTACTGCTGCAGCGCCATGTAGAGGCGGAAAAGGTACTTTGCATCCTGGAAGAAAAGTGAAGCTGTCAACTGGTTACAAAGATTTTAGAGAAGAGTATTAACGCTAAGTTGCATGGGAATTTATGCTTCCAAAAATAAAACTGCAAACTTTCACCTCCAAAAAAAGTATTTTTTTTGGTGTTGATGCCTGTATTTATTTAAAATAAAAAAAGACACTTAAATTTCTGCTTTCTAGTAGATGGTAAATTAAGATAAGTTTGGAGCAGAAGTGGTTTGATGCATATTTGTGGCATTAAAAATGTTTAATTGTTGCAAACATGTTATTTACCTAAAACATAACTTGTCAAACTATAAAACTCTAAAGAATTTCTCCTTGATAACCTAAAAGAGACGTTACCTTGGGCATTCCATCACTTTCTCCCAGCAGGTAATCTATCAGCTGATTGGTCAAAGCATTATCTTTGGCGTGTCCCACCTGATTGACACAAAAACTTAATCAAAACAGCATTTTTTTTAAATATATAAACTCTTACAAAGTCATGCAGCTCTCACCGTCTCTATGGCCATTTCGATTGCTTGGCTGTCCTCAGTATTGGGACACTTCAGAAAATGCTTTATGGCCTGGGACCAGGATGTATGACATAACATATTTAACTGATCGTCTTTTTAAGAATCAAAAATGATTGACGAGTCAATAACCAATAGATCTTACTCTGCTGTACTGCCCACACTTCTGGAAGAACTTTCCAGCCAGCAGGTGTTTCTTTTCTCCCTCAAAGTAGAGAGCAATGCTCTGGTAGTCCTCCTGTGTTGCTTCAGGGCCTGCAGAACACACACACCAAAAACAAATAAATAAAAACTGTTTACCAATGTGCAAACGCACGCATAATTAGTTAAGTTGAATTTCAGGTTGTGATGGTGGCTGACCGATGATGTCAGCGTAGACTTCCATCTGCCCGTGCTGCTGTGCCAGATGGAAAGCCTCTTCGTTGCACTGGGACAGAACCAGGAAGTGGATGGCTGAGGCGTAGTCGTTCAAGCGCAGGAAGAACCTTCAGGACACAAATACATGTTAGGACAGTAGCACCTTTTTTTAAGCTTTAAGCTAAAAATCAACAGTTCAATAAAAGGGCAAGTCTCTCTCTCTCTCTTTTTTTTTTTTGCCTTTTTAAAGACCCACCCCAATGAAAATTGTATTTTTGTTGTTTATAACACATTGTTTAGCATTTTCCTCATGATAGAGGACATATATAAAATAATTTAAGATTAAAGTATTTTTTTTATTCAAATTGTGATGGAACAACAGCAGATTAAAAAACAGAGGCTTAAAACCGCTCTGGTTTTTGATGCATTTCCCTGCTCCACTCCATTCTGATGCATCCTCTTGCTGACAAATAGATCCACTAATGTCCTAATTTTCCTCGTCTAATTAATTTTCCTCGATAGCTCCAATATTGCTCACATTTGTGTTTTGTTACTACAATAATGTTAACATGGGGTTGTGAGGGGCTGTAAGCTAGCAGGAGAAAGTGTAAACAAAGGAATGATGGGATATCATAGCAAAGTTACTTCTGTGCCAACAGTTTCAAATTGTTGATAAACTCCTGTTGCTCTGCAGAAAATATATTCACAAAAAAACTGACTTTTTGATTTTGTCTAAAAAAAAAAAATCATAATAAAAATATAGTTGCCATTCAATATTTAAACTTAGCTCTTTATTTTATGACTGTCAATGGGCAAAATAGTTCCTAAAAGATGCAAATTAATAAAAGGTTTCTCAAAATATTTTTGAGGTGACTTCGATCTTTGTGGACTTCAAAAACTAAATTTTAAGAAAAAAAATCTGTCTTACAAGAAAAATAATCAAGAACGTTTTTTGATAGAAAAATAATTTGAATTTGAGAAAACATGTCATGGTGACTAGATTTTTTTCTTAAAATAATAATTTTTCTTCTTTGGTGGATTAATTTACATATTTAAAGAACATCTGTGGATGGGGTAAAAACTTTTGGCTTTGCAGTGAGCTGAGCGACTGACCTGGCCACCATCTTTGCTCCATCAATGCTCTGCGTCTCCTTGACGATGCGGACGGCATCGTCTGGGTTGTTCAAGTGGTCCAGCAGGATGCGGATCTCATTGTCCCAGTCTTTGGCGCTCCTATAGGCCAGAGCAGCCTCCTTATACCTGATACACAAAGTACTCATTGCACCAGAACTACTGTCAAAACTCCAAAAGTTTGTAAAAAACAAAAATGAAACCTTACTTTCCGTCTGCTTCTTTGGCTTTAGCGTACTGCAGGTGAATCTTGGGAGATGAGACGTTAGGGAGCAGCTCTCCTACTTTCGCCCTGACAGAGGGGGTAAAATAAAAAAAGGTAAAAAATTCAGGACTTCTGGTTTATTTAAGGAGTAAAATAAGTGAGAGTATACATCCAACTTACCAGTTCTTGCAGCGGATGTAAACAAGCGCAGCCTTGTCATAAAACTGACCTTTTTCATAAAGCTGGGCGGCTTCGGAGAATTGCTGCCACAGAGTCGACACAAATGATGGCAAAAAAACAAAAAGATTAGTTTCTACAACTCTTAACAAACCCTTTAAAGCAAAATCTGTTCAGATATGTGACCTTTATAGGAAAAGACAAAAAAAACAAGTAAAAATTATTTAATCTTTTTTGTATATATTCATGTTTTCACCCTTTATGGTCTAAAATAGGTAAAATTTGACAAAAATCTTATTTTTAAATGCAAAAAAATCCAAAAAACAAATGTTAAACCTTTACTAGATTTAGGTTGGATCATCAGCCATTTCACAACCCCTATATTTCAGTAAAAGATCATTCTCCACCACCTACAAAACATCAAGGTAACTAAACCACACTTTAATTTACAAGATTTGTTTGTTGTGGCATAAAAATGACAACATTTCAAGATTTCTTGCACTTCCATTTTTCAAGTCTACCTTCATGTTTTCCAGAATAGCTCCACATTCCTTCTTGAGAAGTCTGCTGGGATGCTGAACGGCCAGAGCCGCTCCTCTCCTCACGTCTCCCATCCTGATGGACATCCTGGCGACGCCTGCCAGGCACGTCTCATCGTGCTCCTGGAATCGCACACAAGACCCACGGTCATTTTGTCATCCTCACCTCCAGCTATTAAAAAATGATCAGATACAAAAGAGGAAACTTACGCTATCACTGTGAGTGTTGCCTTTCTCATAGTGGGCCAGAGCGTTCACGTAATCCCCTCTGAAAACATAACACAGGCTTTATGAAGACTGAGTTTCCCGTCATTTTTTTGAGTTGTGTGTCGTGCACACTTACACAAACTCCAGATGAATTGCATACTCTTTAGATATAAAGGGAATCTGGTCTTCTGCGAGCCTCTTTGCCAACAAAAGTGCACTGTCCCAGTGCAACAAATCTCTTCTCATCTAAACTCGTGCACAAACATGCACCAGCATTAGCATTACTGCTTATTACTGACATACATTTCTAAATATTTTACGACATGATGTGAGGATAAAAAATCCAGACAGCACCTCTAGAGCAGCAATTGGGCAGCTTGAGGACAGAAAAAGGTCTTGAGCCACGTCGTAGTCCTCCAGAAACATGGCCAGGTGTCCTGCTAGTAAGTTCTTGTCCTCTACGCCCTGAACCGACGCAGAGGAGACTTCTTCAAAACGTTAAAAAGATGACACCGGTGTGGCAGATGCAGACGGGTTTACCTGAATGCTCTGCAGTGACAGTACCATGCCCGTGTTGCCACTGATACGGTAAACCCGGATGGCTAGCTCGACCTCCATGTGGACCAAACAAGCGGTGCCCATCGCCGCCCAGTCTGCACTGCTTCCTGTTGAGATGCACAGATCCCACGCCTCCTGAAACCTGGACAGGAACCTCACAATGTCACTATTTTAACAATAAGAGTCTGCTCCAAAACAAAAAAAGGGTTTTAGTCGAAGGATTTTGGACAATCAGTTAAATTTTAGTTAAATAAAAATTAACCGTAATAAGAAAGAAAATAAAACACAAAAATGTTTGCATAGAATAATTATTTTGACCTTTTGAGCTGGAGGGCGTGAGCGAGCTGCTTCCTGAGCTCCTCTGGATCGGCAGCAGAGCCGGCAGGTCGCTTGAGGAACGCGTGCGTGCTCAGAGCCAGTTCGCTGGTCCTGCCGCTCGTCGTCTGACAGGTCAGCTCACCATTGTACAGCAGCAAAGGCTTCTGGGAGAAGAGGAGTGCAGCGCTACCAACCAACACCACCCGCGGGCCTGAATGGAGACAAAATGAACGTGACACAACATCGGCCGAATCTTCTGCTCACAAAAATGTGTGAGAAACAACAGTCCTCCTACCATAAACAGTGGTTTTGTGAAAGGCGTAGGTGTAGACTTTGTCGCTGTCATAAGCCACAAACACGCCACGGTCTGCGTGCCAGGTGTCCCACAACACTCCTGTGATGGTGGGAGAAAAATTTGGGAGCTCGAGGCAGGAGGTCGTTACCTGTGATGGACACAGAGTCATCAAACTTCTGCAGCGAAAGGACACAAATCTTCAAATTTGGTTTTGAAGCTTTTCACATTCCAAACTGTATATATTTTTAAAAGATTTTCATAGACATTGAATTATTCAGTCATCATGATTTATGTTTAATTAACTTCTAAACGCTGTTTGCCAAAGCACTACTTTCTGCTAGAAAATAAGCTGAGGTTTAACCGCACTGACGTTTGCAGGGGAGAACAGGAAGCCGCTGTTTTTGTCGTCGATGAACACCAACTGTGTGCCGTTGGCATCCGGAAACACCTTCCTGACTCCAACGGGATGACAGTAGGTGCTCAGAGTCTCCCAGTCCTCCACCAGGACGCACACCACGTTACCCATCTGAGAAAAAAGATGAAACGACACTGATAACTGTCAACGTACGCATAAAGACAAAAAATATGAAAACAACATTTAGTTTTACATTTAATTTTTCTGTTTTCAATACAACTTCTGCTTGATTTAAATAGGAAATTCCCCCTGTTAAATAACAAAAATAGGTCAATGGGTCACAGGTTATTTCAAGTCCCGAAACACTGATACAGCACAGGAAGCATACGCGTTGAGGCTCATTTATTAGACTGAAATAGAATAAAACTTTCTCATAGTAGGGAAATTATCTTGTTACCATTGCTATGTTGAATAATAATAAAAAAAAATGATAGCAGCAATCTGGAGACAGATTTTGTTGTTGCCAGGCAACAACACCTGATAGTGTAAATTGTGTACTAGTAGATTGTGTTAGAGCCAGAAGTGGAGGAAAATAGTCCATAAAAGAGCAGAAGGTGTTACTTGTTCAACTACATTAGCACAGGTTGCATCGACTTGAACTCAAGCGTTGTCAAGCAGATTTTTAGTCTTGAACGTTTCACTTCAAAGACTCAGCTGAACTTTAACCAACTTAGATTTTGTAATGACACATGGATGACGTCCTTTTCAAAACACGGAAGTGCCAACTGTTGTAAACAATAATCTGGCTGGAATTATAAGATACCAAAGTGTTAGCAGTGAAAAAAGAAAAAAACAAGAAGCCCCTCCCTGCCTGTCCAGTGTGAACAAACACCAGGGGGTGTGTCATGAAGAGCGTTCTTGAATGTGCAATACATGCTCAGCTTGAATATAGCTTTAAGTGTACATGTCTCAATTTCTTCAAAAAAGAAGAGATAATAACAGAATGATGAAACAAAATCACAAAAACACCCAAGCAGGCGGCGTTTTCAATGTTGTGATAATGAGGTCCACTATCTCGTTATCATGAGAAAACTGTCAATAGAATAAAAAAGTAGGGCAGGCTGTTTTGAGCTTCTGTAGTTTTATTCTATTGTACTGTGGTTAATAAACCACATCGTCTCTTACTTATGATGTCACTGCTGTGACAAAAAAAGCTGGTGATGTATTTTTGAGTCGTCTAAGGGGAAATTTGTGTTTAAAAAACAAAAGTTGCATTCAGAACAGACATGTCTAAGGTTAAACTAATTGTATTCTTTTTTTTTTTTTTTTGCAAAGCTGTGCACACAGTAGTAAATTGTACACAGCTTTGCAAAACATAGGTCTTTAAGTGTTGAAACCAGTGCCACTTGAATACCCCTGAATCTGATTTATAAACTGGAGAAATCAGACAATATATAACTCTGTAGATGACCTGAACTGAACCTTACATCAGTGCCGTAGTAGAGAAAGTCCGAGGTGAGGGCATGGCAAAGGATCCGGCCTTTTTTGTCGTCATCTGGAAAGAGCTTCATTTGTTTCCTCTCCTCCTGATGCCTGCTTTCAATCTAAAGTACAACACACATCTGTAGCTTGGACACGCTCAAACCGAGTCCTATGTAGTCTAGAAGCTACATTACCATGTGAAGCTGCACTTTCCCCTCAAACAGAGCTGCTGCGTAATCAGCGTTGAGGTGCATGCTGGCGATTGTGCCTAAATACTCTGTGTCCTTAAGCAGGTTAAGACCTGAACGACACACAAAACAATCATGAGTAATGTAATACGTTTACACAAATGTCAACGTTTCAAACACAAACACACACCGGGTTTTTGGTCGTCTAGAGCGTAGAACCAGGCTCTGTTGTTCATGCCCACAGACACATGATCCGGTCCCACCGCGATGAATGTGGGCTCTACTTCCACCTCTATGGTCACCGGTTTCTCCTGGAAACAGAACAAAAAATCGTAATCACTCCAAAAACCACTGTAAGAAAAAAAAATTCAATGGCTGATACTTTTATAATAGATTAAAAAAAAGACAAATCTCCTAAATCTCTGATCAGAAGATCCCAGGTTCTGGTTTTTACTTTACATTGGTCCAATTTAGTTCTAATTTATACCCAATGGTTTTTTGCTGTAATTTTAATCTGATGAACAAAATCTCATTTAAAGAGCTCCTCCCACAAAAATGGAAAAAATAGCTGCTCTTTTCATCAGAGATGATCATAACAATAAAAAAGGAATATTTTTGCCCCCCTCCAATAAAAGCTACTACAAAATACTAAACCATATAGTATTTAGACAACCCTAAATTACTTTAAACCAGTCATGATCTTTGTTAGAACAGCAAAATATTTAAACCAATCAGGAGAATTCTGAGGTATTGACAGAAAAATGAGCTCCTTTGACGAATCTCTTTGTGTTTAAAACAGATCTGTCTGTTCTTACCCCTTCCACCTGGTTAGAAACAGTGACCTCCAGCAGGGAGGTGAGGTAGGCCAGTCTGGTGCCGTAGCTGTCACCCAGGATGGGTAGCTTGAACAGAAAGACGTGAAGCGCCCCTTTTTGTGTGGAGACAGCAAAAAGCTGACCGTCGTCTGTCCAGCTTATCTGATCCAGACCTATGGGTGGAAGGACAGAGAGGTGGGAGGAAGCTGAGAACCCTCAGAAAGAAATGGAAGGAAATGTTTACCTTTAATGTCCTCATCAAGTTGAACAACACTGCTGATGTACTTCGATTCAGACAACTCGTGAACCTTGATGCTGCAACAAAAGAGCAGAAATGAAAATCTTTCCTTTATAAAAACCTTGTGGGGCGTCGCTGACGGTCTGTTTACCTGTTGTCCCCACAGGATGCAGCTTTGTGGAGAGCTGGTGATACGGCCACACTGTTGAGACTATCTTCTTGGTTGCGAGTCTGATAGATCTCATGGCCAATCTCCCTAATGTGTGTGGAAATAACTACAAAGTAGCCATGGGAGAATCCAAGGAGAATATATCCATCTCCATACCTATAGGGCCAGAAAAAAGTTTAGTAAAAGGATTCTCTGCCTTGCTTTACTCCCCACTGTGCCAAATAAGGTGCAGAAGTGAACAGTACCAGTGGTAGGACACAATGCTTCCGTAGGTCTTCTGGAAGGCCAGTTTTATTGGGTTGTCGGGGTCGTTGACGTTGAAGAGCATCAGGAACTTCTTATCCACAATCACACTCACCTGAGAGGTCAGAGGTCATGTTCAAAATATGAACTTGTATAATGCTGAAACTAGTAAATGTAGTTCTGTGAGGAAAATATCCAGTGAAGGTCTGCAACCTTAAACACTTGGAGAGTCATTCGAATTGATTTCTAACTGATCACTACCCAATAGGACCCACAAAGTTTGACTTTATCCTTTTTTTCCAGGAATATTTTTGTATGTAAATTAAACACACATCCAGGCTGGAGTACCTCCAGAAAAACACAATTTTTACAGAAGAACAAGCTAACTTTACACAGAAAGGCTAAGGGGAAAAAAAAATCAGAATCTGTTTAATGTAGAGCAAAAATTGCTGATTGTGAAACTGCAAATTATGATGAGTTGATTTTTAGTTTATGTTTATTTATTTTTAAGTTTTACGTCTTCCAGTTGTCATTTACAGACATAGATCAGCAACAAATAACAATAACAAATATACATCTGACTTCTTCCTTAGTAAAAATAATACACCGATTTGTATTTATGTTATTTTTACTATAATGATAAATATAAATGCACAATTGTTTTTGGCATAAATAAAATATAAAGCAAAAATAGCTTTTTTTCCCCCAAAATATAAAATAGTTTTTACTTCTGACACAGATTTACATGATTTCCTGTCAAAATAAAAAACACCTTGTGCCAAATTGGATCATCTCAATGTAGCAGATTAGTAGCAGCTTGTATAATAAGCAATATTATTAAAAATAAAATTATTATTGTTTTACCATTTGTGGTGCACCTCAGCTAAAACTAAACCAAAGCTAATTAAGTGACCATAACTACATTTTTCAAACACTTAAAATTTGTTCAAAAATAGAAATTCTACTTTATAATCCAACATGTGTTTTGTAGGATATCTGGTTGTGCTTACTTATGTCAAAAAAAATATTTTTTTTTGTGGTACACTTTGCTCAAAAATCTCTCAGTGTTTTGGTAAAACTTTGGTATGAAGAATTGATAGATTGTTGGAGAATTACAGGTACCATTGAGGAAGTCAGGAACCTCCTGGAGTGATAAATACTGTGTTTCAACTGTTTGTGAAAGATTTGCTTTTTTTGCTTTACTATTCACATACTTTTTACTTTACAAGTACTTTTTAAAAATAAAACCTTTTTATTTTTCTTTAACTTTAATGGCTCCTCAGCCCTAGGTCGCAGACCCCTGTAATAGACAGATACAGCTAAAACAAATTAATGAAAAAAAATATAAAGTAACTCAAAATGGGTAAAAAAATCAATGACAGTGAAAAACCAATACATTATTCTGGAAATCTAAAATACTATCATAAAAAAACTGCACTCATTAAACATGCTGTTACAAACAAGAGTTTAAGTTGCGTGTAAGACTATTTATGGAAGAAAATATAAAAAACAATCCAGGAAGAGTGGAAGAGCAAATAATATAAATAGTATTGAACAGCTTCACTTATATAAGGTAAAACACTGCCTATAGATAAAATAAATCAAGCAAGAAACCTACAGTACTCTCTCCGTGAGATGATCTTTCATCTGTTTTCATTGATGAAAAGTAAATGTCAGCAGGTTCACCACGAAGTGGAGCCTGAAAAGAGGAAAATGTGAAAGATTAATGACATCTTTTGGCTCAGACTTCCTCAGTCAGTAACAATAACGGATGTTGTGATGCTCCATCTACATGACACTAAAGGAAATGCACCAATACCTGTGTGATGGTATCTCCTTCGTGGTTACTGATGCTGAGAGTGTTGTCATCGCTGCCCAGAGCCAATAAATTCTGAGAATTCCAGCATCCACAGGTGATCCTTTTGGTGTGTTTGCCTAAAAAGTTTGGCAACATCAGACATTTATGACTAATATTATAAGACTCAATAAAACAAACATATTATGGTTGGATTTACCTAAGACTGGAATTTTACGTGATGTTTGTCTGTTGTAAATCAACAGGTTTCCTTTAGTGGTCCCTACAGCTAACAAAGGGCCGGTCTTTGACCACAAGATGAAGGACATCTGATCTTTGCTGAGGGAAACACATTGACGCCATTAGGAAAAATAGGAATGGAGGCAAAATATGTGTATATTAATATTAATTGTCATACCTCAGGCCGCTGTCTATCTGTGATGTTTTGTTGACACTTGCGTCCCACAGGTAGATGGAGCTGGATTTTGCTGCAATAACGGCCAGAATGTCGCCGTCGTTATCCCAGTCCATCCCCATACAGCGTCTTATAGAGGTAGAAGACAGAAAAGCGAAAGATCTTTATTTTTTAAACTATGAAAACTATTTAACAAGAAGGAATAAATTCCATTTTGATCAAACAACACTAAGAAGAATGTTCCACTTACCCCGGCAGGTTGAGTTCAGTCCATTTATGTCCATATCGATCAAATATTTTTACTGAGTTGTCCTGTCTGTAGAAATAAAAGTTTGGTTTAGTGATTTATTTCAAGCATTGATTGTGGACAATACAACAATATCACACATATATAGCAAACTCATTATAGAACTAATTAAATGCAATGATAAAAAAAAAATTAAACAATAATGTAAGTAATGTGTACTCATCATAAAAAGAGGTTTTTGCAGTGATACAATACAAACTCAAGTCAGATAAGATTCATTAAACAGTGAATATTAACTAACATCAATGAGAACATGATTTATTGCTTGAAATGGAGGGGAACAAAGCAAACTTCATCCCATCCCTACTGATGTATTTCATTTTATATTTGTATTAGTTGTCATATTCACGATTTGATAGAGTAGAAAGTAGAAAACGTTTAACTTCTGCTTTCAATCTTGGCCTTAAGATATAAAATCTTTCTTCCAAAATAATACTCACCCAGCAACAGCAATATAATTCCCAAGACTTTTTTGCCATTTATACAGCAGGTTGGAGCCGATCCAGGCTTTGTCAGCCAGAATAAAAACGCTCTGTGGACATTAAAAAATATATTTATTTTAATTTATTTCTATTATATCACTTATCTAATCTCTAACTTTTCTCTAAGGTGACAATTTTCAGATTTCCCCTTCTTTTTTGTTAAATATTCAACCTTTTATTGCACTACACAGGTGAAAAAGTATCTAAAACAAAATTTATTCTGTATTTTTGTTCTTCCTACCTTTGAAACAACAGATTATCCCACATTTGGTAGCAAAATGTTTGGTCTCCTCCCCTGTGCATTAACCTCAATTGGTCAAAGTGGCTAATTCTCAAATACCTATAAATTATTTGTGTGACTTTTAAAAAACATTTACATAGCTTGGAATTTTCAAAAAAACTTTATTGCAACGTACTTAGTTGTACAAAAACTCATAATACTCGGCTTTAATGCACACCCTGTCAAACCCTTTGAAAAAAATGTCTTAACACTCAAAATCCCATCAGCAACTTCTTAAAAATGGCATGAATTATCTTTAGAACACAGGGCGTGTCGTCTAAATTCATTTACCTTAGCTATAAAACCACAGCTAAGACCTACCAAGCGTTAGCATAACGCTCAAACTAGCTAAGTTTTTGTTGTTGTTTCAAACGTATTTCCCAATAAACGGTACAAAGTTCACTCCGGTACGATATAACTTACCTTCATTTTTGTTTATTTAATTCTTTTGACATTTAAAACTTCATCCCATCAGATTTTCAGCCTGAAACAAAAAAGAAAAACATTACGTATTTCCCACAATGCCTCACTCTCAGGCGTCCACTACAGCGATGTCATAGCAACAGCGTCTAGCCAATCACACACCTCCATATTCTGCCATTCAAAAGACTGGCAGCATTTTTATGATAAAAAATATCAAAAGTTTCTCCTGCAGCCAAGTAAATATTACAGTTATGCATAACGGTTTAATAATTTTGGATAATTTTTGCTAATTTTACAGACAGACAATTATTTTCTGCAGTTACAAAGCATTTCTGCAAGTAAAAAAAAAAGTTTTTTTCTCTTTTGTATTTTTTTTCTACAGTAACAAAACATTTTAACAAACACATAAATGCTTAATTTCATTTTTTTTTTACGGACGGACTCATCTGACATTTGAAAATTTCCCACAAACCATTGCTCTTATACTGCGATGCAGTTCCGTTATTCCACCAAGAGATGGCACCTATTTCCCATTTTACAGAATTTAACGATAGTATTTCCACCTGTTACATATACAACATGTATTTATTTCTGTCACGGCGTAAAAATTGATCAAATTAAACAAGTTTCTGCAAAAAAATAAATGAATAAAAAATTATGGAAATCCTAACAATCCATTCCTAACAAGTCATAAACTCGGTTTTGGAAACTCCATTTATTTTCCTATAAACTTTCCTAAAAACGTTTAATTTAAGTTTCTCTGGACAACTGTAGTGTCCAGACAAATTCACAGAGAAAAGAAAAAAGCAGGACTACAATGAGTGTGACTTCTTTATATTGCTTGTTTTTACACAACAACTGACATCAAGCAATCTGTAATGCAAAGAGTAACACATACATGTGTACATGTACATACTGAGAAGTGAACTAGAGAGGAAAAAAAACACAAAGCAGAATTGCCATATTGACTTTTTATTTTTAAATCAATTAGATTTTTCTTAATTTGTCTCACTATAGTGAAAGAAAGCTGATATTTTGTCTTTAGAAATGACTTATAGACCTATATGCCTGGTTAATGAACAAGCAAAAAGGTAAACAAATACACATGGTAAAAACATTACATCTTTAGGTGTTATTCGGATTTATGTAGTGAGTCCAGCTTTCCCAGTATTTGGCAAATGTGTTCTTAAAGTAAAGGGTAGTCTCTTCGTGTCTTAAATATCTTTAATTGTTGACGTCTAGTCCTGTGGAGTTAGGAGATCTTGCTTAGCCGCTTCCATGATTTTGGCGTTTCTTGGCTTCGCCTGCATCATTAAAAAGGCATTTTTTTTTTTACTTGGAGTACTGTAAATCTTGAGGTAAGTTTACCCAGATAAATAATGGTAAAATCATTTGGTAAAACAAGTACAGTAAGATTATTGATTGTTTTAATCACCTCTGATCTGATCTTGCTTAAAAAAAGTGGAAAAAAAATCCTGCTTTTGTTTTTCCACCAACACTGAGCTTCATCTGATTTGTTAGAATGGTTGACTGATATGCTTGATGTTGTACAAGTTGTGTTTTTTTAATAATACAGATTAGATTTCTCTTTTTATTGTGTTATCTTTACATAAGTCAAAAAAGATTTTGATGATATTCTATTTTTTCTCATGTTTGTCAAAGTAGTTTCTTAATTCTCTGTCTATCTTCTGCATGTATTTGCATTCATTCATACCTTCAGATACATCTTTTTTCTTTTTTTAAACTTATCTCCTTGTTTGCAGTTCCTCTGAGAAATCCTAACACATGCTGACGTGTTACCCTTCCTCTGTAGGCTCACAAAAGTGTAGTGATGATTTTTGTTGCCACAAAACGTATAGGTCGAGATGAGAACACACACTCTTTTATCGCAGCATCTTCAGTGCAACAGTATTTATTTTAGATCCTCTCAGGGTTTACAGTTCCAAAATTTAGTGTTGATGTTTGTGTCTTGTGGCGTTTTTACTCATCTGTCAGACCGAAACAATAAACTCTTGTGAGCTGGTTTTTGTGGAAGCAAAAGGTTTTCTCATAATCTTAATCAATCTTCTTCTACGGGTTTGTAACCTGGAGCTCTAGAGATGTGTGGCTTTATTCACCCCTTTAATGTGGTTCTCTGGTTTTAAAAAGTAACAGTAAAGTAAAGGTAAAAAAAGTAAAATAGCTTATCATTCTGTGAGGTTCCAGTGTGATTGTGAATGTGTGTTTTTTACATTGATTTATATTTTAGTGTAAAGCACTTTGAGTAATGTTTTTGGGAAAATGCTATTCACATAAAGTTTGATTTGATTGCTAAACGTTGTTACATCCTAACTTCTGAAGATGCGCTCCATAGTGGAGATATACAAACATTGCACCACATTTGGCAACAATTCACAAAAACATATTTAATTTAAGTTGTGTAGTAAAAAATCTTAACACTGTGAGTATTTAAAGCAACTTAAGAGGAATAATTTAAGAGGCATGAAATGTTCAGAGGAAGGGACAACAAAAGTGAAGAAGCAGTAAAAGAGCAAAAAAAAGAGAATAAAATACTTTGAGGAAAAAGAAAAATAGAAATGAGGTTGGAAACCCTTCTGAATACTCATGAGAACAGAGAATTAAAACAGAGAGCTGCTCAGGGACAAGAAATCATTTAATAAAAAGAGTACAGAGGTATGAGAGACAGATAAAAGCCATTTGGAGAAAAGACAGAAATAGTCACAGAGGAGCTAAATTTAGAAAGGAAAGGTGCAGAAGCTGCAGGAGGCGTATTCACAAAAGAAAAGAGATTAACCAGTTTTTACAGTAGAATGGAGAAAAAAAAGAAAAATAAAAGAAATGGAGAAAAAGGAAAAACCAAAGGAGTCGGATAATTAGATTAAAAGCGGAAGAAGGAGAAAGCAGTCAGCAAAAAATACCATTGAAAACTTAAAACTATTTCTGATTTGTAAAAGATGAATTTCTCTAAGCTCATTTAATATTTTTGCCAAACGGTCATATCTATTGGTAGAAACAAAGACATGAGCTGCTCTGGTTAGTTTTCTTCTTACGTTCTAAATTGACTAAACGTCTGAGATGCACAAGCAGTAAAAAAAATAAATAAATAAACGTGTCTGCCCTGCAGTTATTCATTGATTTTCCATATTTGTGATCAAATTATTCAAATGGTTGCTGCTAAACTTCTAGGTAATATTTCTCTATTAAAGAAAACTAAAAAAAAAAAAACTCAATTTATTATTTTGTAAATGTAGTATTTAAATATTTATAATTTAATTCCATCTTCAAAAATTCTATTTTTCCATGTTTAGGAATTTTTATTTATTTTACTTTGACAGCAGCACATGTTACTTTCAAAATAAAACACACTTTGTGTCAAATAAGATCCTCCCGCTGCAGCAGATTTGCTTGAATTACAAATGCAAGAAAATCAAACATTGCATTTGCTGTTATGACTTTGTTGCACTGTTATTTTTTTCTCATGTTATTAACAAATATAAAAAATTGGAGTATAATCCAATATTTTAGAAAAAATCTTTACATGTAAATTTAATCATATACTTTAAGATTTTTGTCTCTGAACAGCAACTAGACTGTTGAGCAACAGAAGATAATGTTATTCTATTATTCTAAACTTACTCTGATTATTAAAATAAAATCATTAATCATTTTTCTATTACTGTACTGTTTAAAATCTATCAAATCTAATGACAAAACTCAATTAAATTGAGAAAAACTACAAAAACACAATTTATTTGAAGCAATAGTATTTTTTCTATAATAATAATAAAAAAAATCCTACAAATATTATTTAAATTTGGTTTAAAACTGATCTTCAAGTGAAAAGGTGGAGTTTGAAAATAGATCCATGTCTTTTCTTCACTTCATCACAATCATGCCAGTTACTGTCTGTAGATCATTCATGTATTTAAGATATTGTGTTCTGAATGGTTAACTTTTACTGTACCAGATGTTAGTTTTAAAATTTTAATCTTTAAGAATAATTGTGCAAATCTATTTCTAAAGTTTTGCTGTCCTTGACAATCTGTTTCCAAACTGACAGTAATTAAAGACGGCTTGAAGTCTTCATGGTTTAGTCTGACCGTATCATCTTATCATCCCAAACAAGGTCAGCCGTTTCTACTCCGGTAATTTCATTATTGCTGACAGAAATAGAAAACTCTGCTGTGACCCTGTAAGTACTTTCTCAAGTTTGATGGAAAATGAGAGATTATATTTCCTCCGGAGAGACGAAATGAAATAGCAGCAGCTCGTATATGAAACAAATGCTGCTGCGTGCTCCGGATCCCTGAAACAAAACACAGCATGCTGACTCAGACCTCATTAGGATGCACAGAAAAGAGCTGCGGAAGGATTTTGCCAGCAAAATGATGAAAATAGAAATGCAGAATAATGCTTGGTGAAATATGAATGCTTGCAAGACATTAAGCTAAGTGTGAAAAAAAAATTCTTTTTCTGGTTCTTCAACAAATTATAAGATGTTTTCATATGCAAAAGACTGCTAATGTTATGTGATTTGTTCTCTGCAGCTGCAGGAATTAAAGCTATTTTTATTCCCCTTTTATTGTTTTAACAGGAATTTTTCACTTTGATATGTTGGTTAAATGTTAAGAGACAATTGTGATATCCCATGGAATAAATAAACTTTGGAACTTCCCTTGTCTTTTTTTAAGATATTACGCACTGGTTTGACTTTGCATTTGCTTCTTTTTTGGATTCATATGTCTTAATTTGGTCTCTTATGTTACATATTTTGCTATAAAGCATGAAAACTGTTTTATGTCAATTTTTGCAATAAAAAATGACAGAATTTACCACTTGAAATTGAGTTTTTTTTTTAGTCAGTTTCGGGTTTATTTTGAAATTATTGTGTAATATAGTCTCAAAAAAGAAGCTGGGGTTGTGCTATAAAGACGGATATCAAACGTTGCCACAAAAAAGTTTCATGGGAAATTAAAAGAGCAAAAGTAGTAAAAAGAAATGCTCCAAAAAATAAATAAATAAAAACTGTTGTCGTGAGTTTGATTGTACACATTTTCAGACGTGAGCCAGTTACATTCCACTGCAGGGGAGTCCAAACTTTTTGCAAACAGTGCCAGATTAGGCAAGGTAAAAATGTTTGAGGGCCGACCAGCTAACCTGACATTTTCTGAAGCCTTTTAATGACATTAAATAAAAATGAACTATTAAAAACTCACTAATATGTACAAAAATGTAAGAATAAAACTTAGGAGGATACTCAGTCCTATGTAAATACTGTACTGAAAAATGAAACTCTTTTTAAAAAATGTCTGAACATGTGGACTATCCTCTCTGGTCTTGTTTCTTGCAGGGCGTAATAGAATCAGGCGGTGTTAAGGTTACAAGACAAGGTCACTGACACCATTTCTCAGTGCCAGCGGGAACCATTTGTCAGAACTGCTAATGATTTAAAGCTTCACCTGCGATAAATAACAGAGGACTCAGCTGGCCTCCAGTCGCTGCATCTGTGCTAAAAGTATCCATAAATTGCGATCATTCCTCTCCCGAACGCACACACATTTACTTTACTCAACAAACACTTCAACCTGTCGCTGTTTCTGCAGCTTTGCAAGTGAGGAGAGGCGCTCCTAAAGAGTAATGAGCCTCCGTATTAACTTCCAGGCACAGAAAATAAATGCAAAGCCACGCTTGGGAAGACAAACAAAAAAACAAACAGCTGAACTGTGAAGGCCACCAGTAGAGCTGCACTGATGGGGCTGCTGCAGGAGAAACGAGCCGCCCATAAACAAATTTACAACGTGATGACAGTTATAGTGATTGTGACAAATGCAGGCGGCCTGCAAAAACATCTGCACTGTAAACAAGAGTAGACTGAGGAGACGGGAAAAAAAAACACGTTTTAAATCACTTTTTGACTTTATTGTATAAAAGATCATTAAGCAGCAGCATATACTGCATGTACAGGATTACTAAAGAGGTAAACCAGAGGAGCATCTGTGGCACCAACTGTCTATGTTGTTCCGCTTCCCTTTGGGGGATCAATAAAGCATATTTTGAATTCATCATCGGAATTCGTGGTACAAAAAGAAGCACATAAATGTATTCACGAGGCATCATTTTCACAATACAGACTTGTACCTTCATATACATAGTATTTAAATAGAAGCTTTTGATATATTTTGGAATGTTTTTTTTTTATTTTTTTTATTAATCTGCCTGTAAACACATAAAGAACACAGTAAAGATGCTTTCTGCTCAGATCTAAATGGAATTACGACTGAAAACTGCAGGCAGGTTAGAAGGTGAGTCGTACAAAATAAAGCACGAGAAGGAAGAAGCATCAGCGGGAAATTACCAACTCGCCTGTCTCAGCTGTTTAGACGTCATGCTGAAAAATTCGGGTTGCTTTTCAATCTTGCACAGATCCTGGGGCGCTTGGCTTTCAGCTGTTTGTGCACAGATGGGAGTGTGTACTATCTGTCATGTTTGAATGTAAAGTGGATTCTCGGGGCTACATTAGCCCCACATCTGTCAGCTCTTGACAGGGTGCTTGATTTGACTCTTTACTGAAGAAAAAAAACAACAAAACAAAAGACACTAACGTACAGCTAAGTAGTCATTGTGCGGTCGTAAATCTTGTCACAAACAACGAGTAAAAAACACACAAGTTTATCTCAGAGATTCATCTTCCCTCCTCTCATCTAATACTTGCATCAAAATCTAATAACCGTCTGAACATGACATCAAACAAAATGTCAGCGCCGTTGGAATTGACATTATTAAATTCATGGTCTCATTACACGGTCGGCTGTTCAGTGCTGCTGTGTGCTCGGTCCAGCTGTGGAAGGAAATGGTGTGTGCATCTGTGTAGGGATGTGTGAGACGGTGGAACGGGAAATGTGAGGGAATTGAAAATGTGAGGAGGAGGGAATGGAAGGAAGATTCTCATTTAAGATAAAATAAGAGCTTGCAGGCTTTAAGCACAGAACACACATCCACACAATGGCTTAAAGACCCACTCCAGTGAAAAAAGGTCTTTTTGGTGTTTTTAACATGTTCTTGTGGCATTTTTCTAATGAAAAATAATAAGCCTAAACTTGCATTTCGGAGTATTTCTTGCAATTTGAAGACCGCTTGCAGTTGTAACATAGAAGCTACAATCCATGTATGTTTTCTTTGTCTGAGCCAACATCTGGCTCAAACTGTACAGCTGGATTATTCCAACATTGCTCGCCAATTTTACTGAACTGATAATGTCAGGATGGGGCGTAAGGGGCTGGAGGGAGAGCGTGTACACAAAGGGATGACTGGAAAAGAAGGCAGGCTCACTCAACGCCAACAGTCCCACCCACAACTCAGAGGTGAATTTCTGATGAACTCCTGCCGCTCTGCAGAAACTAAGTCCTAAACATAACTTTAATGTACCAGGCAGTCTAATCAGTTATGGTGTCCCCCAATTTTAAGCTTAATGAATGTGTTAGTTAAACAGTTCAGGGCACTTTTGTACGACAGAGTATAAGGGCCACCAAAAAATATATATATATTATGAGATTAAAGTCGTAAATGTATGACTTTAAATCTTGTAAATGTACGAGATTAAAGTGGAAGTGAGCCCACAGTCCAGCAAGTGAGTGGTGTGTGCAGCAGCAGATTGACTAAACTTGGATTTAAACAGTTAAGCTAAATGTTTAAAATATTACGAATGTTTGCATTACGACATCCAACCCCGGAAAGTCAGACTCACTGATTATAATTTAATTAATGATTTTGAGTCGCTAAAAGGTTCAGAATTTCTTTGTTTCAGACACCGATTTAGTAATAAAGCTTCACAAGAAGCTCCACGTCTTTCATCTTCCAGCAAGGGTCTGATAACAGACGACTTAAGTTCTTTTCTCGTAAATTTGTGACATTTTTCTCGTAAATTTAAGACTTTTTTTCTCGCAAGTTTATGACTTTTTTCCTCATAAATGTATGACATTGTCTTTTCTCATAAATTTATGACATTTTTTCTGGCAATTAATGATGTTTATTCTTGCAAATGTATTTATTTTTTCTCGTAAATTTACGACTTCTTTTTGTAAATGTCTGACTTTTGTTTTAGTAAATTTATGAGAGTTAAATTAATAAATGTACAACTCTAAAACCTGTACATTTATTAGAAAAAGTCAAATATATGACTTATTCTTCTAACTTAACATTTACGACTTCTTTCATCTAAATTTACGATATTCAAAGTTGTAATTAAAAAAAATATTTGTAAACTGGTCCTTATACTCTGCATTACTTTTGGATTTAGAGTAAGTAGCATCATTTCTGCTTCCATCTGAATATATCAGGCACCATCTTGTCTGCAGCTGAGTCCTTCTCTTTGGTTTTGGCTAAAAACAATATCATAATTAAAACACCACTAGAAACACTTTTACAACAGATCAAAAGATGATCGGAGTGAATCGTCAACACTGACAATAGAAAAAGGTGATCAAATAACAAAAGTTCCCACAGAGACCAGCAGCGTTATTATGCCAACAAAACCTGTTTCACATTTACCAACCTTGTAAGCAAAAATCAGGAAAAACACGATTAAAAATTAATACAGAAATACAAAGTTTGACAACTTCTTTGTGGAACTTGCAAACCAAAAAAGAATCCTTTCCAGCAGGAGAATCTTCCGATCTGATGCAACACAAGAGAAACGTCAGGCCAAGTACAAAGTGTTTCCTCTGAATGAAGCCGCGAACAGCTGTTTATGAGCTCGTGCTGATTATGTCAAAACCCTTTCTGTCAGAAATCCGCACACAACAGCACCGGAGCACAGATACTCACTTGCCAACTTCAGCATAAAAATACCAGGGAAGGTATTAAAATAACAGCATCAGATAGTGGAAGGAGAGCGGGGAGCACACAGTGAGGCATTCTTGACAATCTCACCCATTTGTCAGCAAAAAATAGATGCTGAAAGCAGCTCTGTCAGGGTGAGATAGGAAAAAAATATAATAGGCAGAAAATCTAAAGTTGTAAGACAGCAGTTCTGTTGTGCTTGGATAAAAGCAGCAGATGTGTTTTTCCCTGTGCGTGGAGGTGGCAGCTCGCTCCTGGCTGGAAGTCGCTCAGATGGGAAAATTTGTCAGGATGCTAAAGTGAATCTTCACCCTCATTTCTCCCTAAAATGTAAACGGTGTGCATAAATATAAAAACCAACCAAAAGAATGGGCAGATGGCTCGTTGGGCGTCTTCTTAATTGTTAAAGACAGTCTGTGAGCCCAATCCTCCATTGAATGTCTTTTTTTTACAGTCGGACCGTCACCACACAAGCACCTGCCCGGCCCAGACACAGAGGCGCTACCTGAAACACAACAGAGAAAACAGGAGTCACAGACGGCCACAAAGCAAATTCTCCCTCTTTTCATGATAGTTTTCTGCATTGCAGGCTATTAAACTGGTCTCACGTCAGATGTTCAAACCATTTGATTGACAGAATCTTGTTTGCTTCAACAAGCTCACTCCAGATTGGTGAGATTAGTTGCCATAGTAACAAAAACTGACTGATTCTAATGAATCACTGCTTAAAAACATTGATCGGCTCCAAAAAAAAAAAAATGGTGAATACCTTGGCTATATTTGAGTGGAACCAGAAGTCATTTTCTATGGGTGACATCACACTCACCCGGTCCAGTTCTCATATACAACTAATGGTTGCATATAAACTTTAGAACATATTTCTGCAGCAATCAACACATAATTGTTCTCTAAATTTCAGATCTGCAGTTTTTGAATCAAAGAATAACATTTCCAAACTTTATATAATGTTGGGAACAATCTTTATTTTCAAAATTAATTCTAGATGTTCTAAAGCTGGAAAAATCCTCACTACACACCTTATGCACTTCTTAAAAGCAAGAACAATCATTTTCACACTTCTCTTTCGCTTAAACTCTCAAAGTTTTAAACCTTCATAGAAAAATAAGTTCAGTATTCTACAAAGGAGACACTGACGGGACAGAGATTAATTGACACGGTCAACAGCCAATCAGAATGAGAACACAATCTGCTGTTTAAAAAAACATGGAAAATTAAGAGACCATGAAAGATGAACCCCTTTAAGGTGATATATAGTAAGTAAAAAATTTATACAGTCTTACAGTAGAAGTTCTAGTAAAATATCAATCTTTAAGATGTTTATCTAATATTAATTTACATCAAAATAAAATCAAACGCAGTAAAAAAAAGTAACGTGACTACAATGCCATTTTTTTTTCTTTATTCTTTTCTGTTATTCGATTTAACTATACAAAACCATCAATTGTGTCTTTTTACTGTTATTAATGTTTCTGCATGTTTGCACCATTGATCTGTGGCTTATGTTAAAATATATTGATAAACCCATTTCATCTCAGTACTTAACTGTTTATTTCATCTAGATGCTTCAAGCAGGTATTTTGCTCATTGAGGGACAAATAAATGTTGTTTTATTCTTATTGGTAAAATGCATCCTAACAACTTGAAAAAATGATTTTAATTAAAAATATGTTTTTAGTTTAGTTGTGTGCCTTTAACAACCTTCTGCACAAAACAAGCTAAAGTGATGCTACCTGGTAAAATACTACAACAAATCCATTTTTTGTGTGTCAGTTTCCACCAAATGATAGAGAGCTCATTTTGTGGTTTTGATTTATTCCCCTCTGTGTTTCAGCTGTAACACACCCACACCTCTCTTGTTGTCAGCGTGGTGCCAGTCTCTAAAATGTCAGATTCCCAGCGACTTTGGTGGAAAAATCTTTGAGGCTTTGCAGGAGATGAGGTATAAATGGAAGAGTGATCCGAACACTTGAGAGCTGCAGGATGAGTTGAACTTTTCAAAAGTCCCTTCTACCTCCTACAGCAGCAAGGACAATATTAGCTCGGGGAAAACACACATTTGAATGACAAAGAAAACCGGCGGAGAGGACACGGAGGAAGGTCAGCCGCTTCAGATGAACTAGATTCAGTGTTTGTGTCGCAGATTAAAGGGAATCTATCATAACACAGCTTAACAGTAAAAAACAAAACTGTGCATCTGTATGCAATACCTGTGACCACTCGTTGGTTTGAGGGTCGTAGGTTTCCACAGTATTGAGATACACCTGTCCATCATACCCGCCCACAGCATAGAGACGGTCGCCGAGGAGACAAACGCCAACAGCATCTCTGCTGAGGCTCATCGGGGCTACAGCTGTCCACACGTCTGTCTGAGGGTCGTATCTGCAAACACAATCCAGACACACACTTTATTTCAGACTGCTCATAAATCTACAACATTTAGAATCAAAACCCGTTACACGTGTTTGTTTAGTTGGGAGCTAACACTAGGAAGGGATTCAACGAAGCTGTGCATCATCGCTGGAAGCAGATGGAATCAGATAGTGCGCCACAGAAAATCAATAAAAGAATGACAGCTCTTCATTTGGCTGGAAGTCCCCCGCTGGTAAGTGTTTACTGGACACAGCGGCTAATGAAAAATGTAATGAAATCGTTTGGCGTGCAGAAACCATCTTTGAAAAGGACTTTACCGAGGTGAGGAGTAAAAAAAGCTGCACAGAAAATGAAATGAAATTGCTAAACATAAATGAATTAATTTTTGTTTCAAAATAAAAGTATAAAATTGTACAGTTTATTATATTTTTTAAGAAATCTGGTCAGTGAGTTTATACCTGCTGTTTATATTGCTAAATTAAGCTAGCTATGTTCTGATTGCACAAATAAAGACTGAAGTTTTTATCTAACTTTATTGAGAAACAAAAAAATTTAAGCTTAGTTTCTGTATCAAAGAAAATATATTTTTCTTTTATTTTTGGGTTCCACACCTATACCAACAGCACTGCCCATTTAATTCGGTTTAAAGAGACACAACAAATAAATTTTAGCCTCCTTAACCCTGTGTGCATGTTTGCAGACATGACATTTTTGTTTTTCTATGAAAAGTCCAGGAAAAAAGCCTTTGTCTATGGTAAAATAATTCTAACTTAATACCAAAGATTGCTTTTTAAATAAAAAAAAAAATTCTAGAAAGGTAATTTCAAAAGAATTTACCAAACTAAACTAACAAAAATTACAGCTCACATAGCAAACTCAGTAAAATGCCCCAGAGAACTCAAGAACTATTTTATTTCTTGGTTTTTAAGGTTAATTGGACTTTTTTTCATGTTTGGAAGTAGCAATTGACAGCAACATAAAAAGTAAAAATGAAATAAATTAATTTAAAAAAACAGCAACCAAATTTGACTAAAGGATTTTCCAGGGTTAAAAGTGTGAAGATTGGTTCAACTTACTGGAAGAGTACTAAGAAAAGATGTATGTATATTTGGAAATACATCCCTATTTAAAAAAAAAAAAAAAACATGTAAAAAGGATAAAAATTAATCTAAAAAAGCCCCAAATCCCATCTATGCAAAATAATGTAAAACAGTCATGAGTCACGACTTAATGTCTCATATTTCCTTATTTTAGAGGGAAATAACATCATGACACGTGAAGATTAAAAACTCTGGCCTTACCTTTCCACACAGTCGCTCAGCCGAGACGTCAAAGATGAAGCTGGAGCATCGTGACCTCCGATGGCGTACAGGAAACCGTGCCACGTGGCCACACCCACACCTCCACGCCTTTTAGCCATGGGAGCACAGCTGTTCCACCTGTAGGTAGAGTTCATCAGGAAAATAAACAACAACAACAACAAAAAGAAAAAGATTTACTTTGAAAGAGCATTCGGACAAAATAAAACTTAATAAATCTAGAAAAGAAAAATTCCAGATGCATACATTGTTTTTCCAGATGCATATAAACAGTACTTTCAAAGATCCAAGGTTTATGGTGCATCAATACACAAACAACCCCGGTGGAAGGAGGCTTGTTTTCAGATGCAATAACAGACAGGAAATAAAGCCGGCAAAGGAAATTAACTGCAGTCACTGCAAGTCTGCTGTCTGACCTGTTTGTGTGAGGGTCAAAGCACTCGACTGAGCGCAGACATGAAGAGCCGTCACGACCTCCCACTGCATACAGCCTAGGAAACAAATCCATTATTGGATAAATCAAAGCATTCCTGGAATTTCTAGACACCTTTACAACATTTCTGATCCATTTTAGACGTTTGTAAGTCTTCAGAATAAGCTAACATCAATGGAAATCACTGATATTTTAAATTAAGCGTCCCAATTATATTGTGCAAAAATGAATCAATTATAATGTTATGGAATCAGGGAATAACCTAACTGTGTGGTCAATAAATCAAAGTAATATAGATTTTAAAAGAAGTTATGGTGAAAATTTAACATCACATATTTTGAAATCACCTTTAATCCTCCAGAAATGAAAATATTTCTCATTACTTTATTAGTTTCTCACAATAACTGTCTTTGAAAGCAAATATAGTATCTTTATTTCTATTTTTTCACATGATTATTTTTGCTGTTTTGGCATAAACTGTGTTTTTAGTGAAAGGCTGAGAATCTATTACAAAGCTGTCACCTTCAGAGAGCTGTCAGAGGAAAATGCCTTCAGCAAAAGTCTTTTCAAGGACACAACAAATCCCTTCTAAAAGAAATGTCTATTTTCAAGTTCATTTTAAAGTAAAATGAAGAATAACACAAAGATATCAAACGTTACCAGCGACAATAATGTGATTTCCTTCTGCATATCTATTGCAGCTCTTTTTGTCTATATTCTAGATATTTCTTGGATTGTTTAAGTAGTTTAGTTCAGACTTTGAGAGTGATTTGTCGAACTTTTTGTACAAATTTTCTCCAAATAGTTGTAACAATTTAATTTTGATTTAACTGAAACATTTGAACATTTTAAAACCAAACTTGGTGTAATTGTTTTATGTTTTTCATGCAAACTTTAAAGATCATCACAAAATGTTCACTCCAACCAGCGTTCTGTTTAATCTACTTAGTTCATTTAATAATTAATTTAAAAAATCACTTAAATTCAACTATTAGGGTTAAACATCCAATGAAACAAATGAGACTATCAAAAGTTGTAATGTAACTTTATTGTTTTAGTCAATTTGTTTCAATAATCTAATCCAGTTTAACAAAAAAAGTTTATAAAAAGTGATGTTAATATTTTAGCTGATGTTAGTTTGAAAAGTTCAGCTCTAGTTAGAATTGAATAGAAATATTTTGCCATAAAGGCACAATTAAATTATTTTAAACAGTTTAATCACAAAACCCAGATTGAATCAAGAGGATTATTTTCCTCTGAAGTCCTCCAGTCTTTTGTCCCTTTAAATGTACGAAGCGAAACTAATTTAAGTTCCTCAAAGGAGGTTGATAATCATATTCATACTCTAGTTTACATTTTATTCAACTCCTTGTGAAATATGCAGGTAATTTTCTCTTATCATGCAAATGTTATTCATTTAAGCTGTCATTTGTCACCATCTTAACACTAAAGTAAATCATTAATTTCATTTTTGTGTTTCTAAAAATTATTCTAGTCTCAATATCATGCAGTTAGGAGGTGATAAAATTCGAAGCATATTTCCAAAACAAACAATAGAACCAAATACTGCATGTAACCTTTTAAAAACAAAAATTACAAAATTGTAGCTTACTTTCCGTTGAGCACAGCTACTCCGACGGTGCTGCGAGGCGTCGCCATGCTTGCTACAAAGCTCCACTGGCGAGCTTGGGGGTCCCACCTGGACCACAGAGTCAAGACTTTACAGTAAAAGCAGCAAAATAACTGTAATTTTACTCTACATAATGCATTTTATGACTATCAGCAGTTTTCAAACCGTGCATTAGAAGTAAACTAAAAACAAGACAAACTTGATAAGAGCATATTTGGTAAAATAAATAAATAAGAAAAGTTAAGGTAAAGTGTGCCCTACAAAGTTTGCTCTCACCTTTCCACTGTACTGAGGTAGCTCCACCCATCATGTCCCCCCACTGCATACATGGGCCCCTCTAAGACAGCCACACCTACAGGACGCACATGTGGAGCACCATCAGAAAAAAAAGACTAGAAACCTCCTAAAACCTTAACATTTTTGATGAACATTGTGCTTTTTGAGTTTTTGACATGTATGTGTGGCATTTTTCATATGAAAGAAAACAAATGTAGTAAGAAATCATTTTGTTTTTATATTTCTGGGTATTTCTCTTTTTAAATCGCTGACAATTGAACAAAGACACCGATGTCAGAGAGGCTTATGTGACAGCTCCCTGATCTGCCCCGCCTAGCGTGCACATGCTCAGGTCCAGGAGGAGAGAAGATAGCATCTTCCCACTTCTTACTTTCTATTATGAACCCATTCTTACCACGAGTTTCCTGATCATGGAAAATATATTTTTCTCCTGATAACAGGATAGTGACTAGTTAAAACAGATATTTATATCCCTGTTGCAGTAAAATTTCTTCATTTTTCATCTTTCATCATCAGAAAAGGGGGAATGGGGGCGGGGCTACTCAGCTCAGCACCAACGGCCACGCCCATGTAGAGGAGATTTTGGAAACAGTGGCTTCAGAAAAACAAGAAACATGGCTTTTTGAGATATTTAGGTTGTGGGATTTTGGTCAAAAACTTCATAATTAAAACACCACTTGGAAAGTTATTTCAATTTAAAAACAGTTTGTGACTTTATTCCATGTGCAACCAAATCCAGGGCATTAAGACTGCAGGGAATTATCTGCCAGAACATCTGGGCTTCCAGATGCGTCTGAGTCCTCGTCTTCATTCCACAAACACATTTCAAAAACATGCATAAGCAGCACAGCAGGACTTAGGAAAATCTGTCACGGTAACAGTAGGCTTCAGTGGTAATTTGGGATATACAAACTCTGTGTTTTTGTGCTGCAATTCTGAATGCTCTTTTATCAGAGGTGTGGAACGTTAATTAAGCAGTTAAATTTAGGATAAATACTAACCAAACTTTCCATTAAAGACCCAAAAATGTTCTCAGTGGTCTTTTAATTATGATTATGCCTTTTTTGCCAAAATTTTAAAAGCTGTGTTGCTTTTCGGCTCGTTAAAAATTCACCTCTGGGTTGTGGGCAGGACTGGAGCAACCCCAGCCCCCCTTCCCCTCCCCGTTGCAGAACAGAGCAACTTGTGGCCCACCCAGTGTATTTTCGACATCACAAATAATAATAA
>NC_050512.1:20227562-20238903 GCF_002922805.2 Oryzias melastigma
GCCAAGTGTAGCTCTTTTTCAAGCTGCCTTCTTTCACCTGCTCCTGACTGACAGCAGTTTGAATGCAGATATCCTAACAATTGCAATTTTGAGCCTAATTTTATTTATACATGTCATAAAAATGCCACAAGAACAAGTTAGAAACACAATTTTCATAAGAATGTGTCTTTAATATTTGGTTTATCGAGTCATTTTTCTGCCTAAAGGGATACCTACCCAAACCGTGCCTGTGTGTGGACATGGGCGGCATGACGCTCCAGGTTTTGCTGTGAGGACTGTAACACTCCACAGTGTTGAGAGTCTTGAGTCCATCTCTGCCTCCGACCACATAGAGACGTCCGTCAAGCACGGCGACACCAAACTGCAGTCGCCGCCCACTCATGGTGGCGACCTGCCTCCATGTGTCCCGACGGAGACAGTACTGTTCAATGTTTGTGGCACCTGGATTAAAAAAAAAAAAAGACAGAATAGATGAGAATGATGAGAAGCTGTTTACTTCACCGCTTCTTTCAGACCAGAACCATGATTCTGCAGCTGCAGAACTATTTGTTCTATTTACATATCATTATGTAAACAACCGTTCAACAGCATGTATTATGCATGATGGGCTGCACTGTTGCACTCTGACACATTTATTTATGAGCTTATGCATTTTGCAGCTCCTGTGCAGACTGAAGTGCACTCTGACTCACAGACAGCTGCTCACATCTGATGATAATTCTATAGTTTCATTCCTTCATGAAGGACATTTTATGATTTCCTCTTGGAAGACTTTTGACTTCCCTATTTTTTATTATTTATTTTTTTTATAAGTTGTGTTTTTTTATCATAGTTTAGCCAGGGGTGTGGTCTAAAAATGACATAAAAGTTTTATGTCATTTTTAAAGAACAAATATTGGCTCAAATATTGGTTGATTTACCACTAACTACCACTAGGGGGCCCTGTAGGTGTGTGTTTATATTTATGCTACTGATAGCAACGCAAAAGAAGATGCCAAACAAACATGGAGGACAATCTGATCGTTTTCCTCCTAAATTTCATGGTATTTTTTATTTGCATCGAGAAATTTTTATTCGTTTTTTTAGATTTTCCTTGGACTAATGTGGAACAGCAAGTCATTCAGATGCTGCTTCCTCCAGTAAAAGGTTAAGACTGAATTATTTTATGAACCTAGCCGTTCGGACGTGGTTACAAATGCTTGTAGAAATTGTCAAAAATAAACAAACCTAAAATTCTTAATGTCAATCCTTGTCTTCTGTGTATTCTAAATAAAATATAGAATTAATGCTTCTATTTAATTTTCTTTCAGAGTTTACTTTAATAAGTATTCATTGTTTGCGGGGTCATTGGTTGTGTGTGTTAATAGAGGGAGGGGGTGGGTAAAGAGTGGACTGTGTTTCTCTTTTTATTGATGGATTTATTTATTGTCCGTTTCTGTTTTCAACTGTAAAGCAATTCGAGCTACACATGTATAAGAAGCACTTCTCGATAAATAAAGTTTGATTGGGTTTTATTGATGCAGCGATGAGGCTATAGACTTGGCAGTAACTCCCTTCCACTCACGATGGGAGTGTCTATTTTATGAACACATTTTGGGATAAGCATTAAGGATCGCCTTTGATCACATCGAATGAGGTAGTGGACCCGAATTTGATGCATGAATTGTATTTGGTATAAACGCAGCATTACGTATTGGCGGTACTCTTTTCTCTCTAAAGTACAACTTATAATCCGGAGCAACTTGTGCGTTTCTTTTTTCTTTTTTCTTAAAAAAATATGATGTTATGTTATATATATATATATATATATATATATTAAGTTTTTTTTTCTTTTTTTCTTTCTGCTCCTACAACTTATACTCCAGTTCGACCTATATCCCGGAAAATACTGAATTATTTTCACTGACTCTGCAGGTGCAGTCACAAATAGAACTGCCCACATGTGATGGGTAGGCATCACCAGAATCTTTGAGATTTCATGCCGCAGCCGAATTTTTGCTTTTTTCTTTAATTGTTGTGGTCATTAAAGTAAATAGACATCGCCCAGTCAGAGCTGCTGCCAGCGATCTCCCCTGTAATCGCCCAATTTATTAATGACGTCATCACTCCATGTTACTGGACTGTCACTCTGCACCTTGAAATGTGCCCGGGCGGTAGCAAAATCGTCTGCTCTACGTAAGATTTTAACTGTGTTTTTAATCCTCTGTGCGACTGCTGCCTCTCGATAAGAAATTTGCTGAAAAACTTTCATTTAAGTCGCCACGCGGTGGCATTTTGGAGTAATTGACCGTAGTTTTATTAGGCTTTTTATACCTTTTGAGGCGTCCATACCCCCGACAGCGAACATGGCCCCCACGGTGGCTTTGCGGGGCCGCGTGCGAGGACTCTGCAGCAAGGGCCGGCGCTGGGGCAAAAGATGATACTTCATCCCCTCCATGAGGAGTCGCTGACACTCCACACTGTCACGGAGGAGGGGATTAGACTCCAGGTCTGCCAAGAACTGCACACATGGGAAAAAAAGGGGGGGACTCACATATCAACATACTGGATCCAGAGAAAATCACTGCTACATAATCACAACGTGTAAATACTACACAAAAATATGGATGCTGGCCAACTCAAGTGTCGGCTACCATGTCTTTTGCTCCATTTGAGGAGGGGTTTCAAAAAGGCTGTTGTTTTATCGATTCAGAGATTATATCAGATCACACCAACGGCTATTAGAGCCCCCTCTCCTCCCCGCGTCTCTTACATGCACAAGCATGTACTCACCAATCATCTGACACACTAGAACTCTAATCTGTTTTCAACATCTCATCAGCTCTCTAGTCAATACCCCTAACCTCCGAACACACACACATGCACACGCGTGCACACAAACAACCCGAGGCTGCAGCATGAAGCCCTCGATCCGCCAGACTGTTTCTTAAAATAAATCTGGAGGAAACGGCTGCCTGTGAGAGACAGGGTGGCAGGAGACAAGTTCTCCCCGAAGGCAAGAATTACATGATTTACATTTAGATAGGAATGTGTTTGTGTGTCTCGGTGTGCGTGTGTAGCAACAGTTAGGATTACCTGGCATATAAAGCAATTTTCAGGTTTTTCAATTTCTGTGTCTGCACTTATTTGTTTACTGGTGAAACTGAGCGAGGCTCCAAAAAAATACAAAAAATCCAATCAAACAACAATTGTTACATTGGACGTCTTGCTTGCACATGTGCCCTTTCCCAGTTCGCCCAACGCAATCAAAAGGATTTGGCCCAAATAGCTCGCCTTGGTCACTGGATACAAAATCTAATTTGGATACAAGAACTGGAGAGCATAAAACAAGCATGACAAATGGATAAGCAGCTTTCACGCAAGGATCACCCCGCACTTCAATTGCACACAAGCGCAGTCATTTATGTGTGCATATTTGCTGGAGGACAGATATAGAGAAACATTTTCCTTCCCCTTGTAGTCATTTATCCATCGTGCTGTGACAGGCTGCATGTGGAGGGGTGAGATAAAACTGAATACAGCAGGTGTCCCACCTTCTGCTCCCTGTCCTCTCTTTACAGGGCAGCTTGCGTTATCCTGGAGCTTGAAAAAAGGATGGCAACCGTTTATAACAGACACACCAATACACACACCTCACAGGTGAGTGCTTTTAGTTTAGCTTTAGACCCCTCTTCACCTGTCTGGTAAGACAAATTGGTACTAAATCGGTTTTCTTATGCTGTCATATGACAAAATTTAAGTGGATGCCATTCTTGAAACTTCTTTTTTAGTCTGATGTGACTTTTTCCCTAAATTGGTACATTATTAACAATGTTAGATGAACATTCTTTGGTTAATTGATTGTCTTTTATACTGGCCCACTTTTAGGAACACAGAATTGCAACTGATCCAAATGCGTCACACAAACTGTCACGCAAAGGACTGGCGCTCCAAAAGCAAAGATGCACATCTGAGACCATTAAACCACATGCGCCTTATGTGACACTAGTATATGGAGCCTGGATTAATGCTGTTAACTCAGAGAACTAATAGTTTTCAGATCAGTAATGGCCCAGTAGCCAGGAGAAAAAGCTGAGTAATTGGTTGATGAGTATTGATTGGAAGACTCAGTGAGGTTTATAGGCTACTCTATGAGCATTTAGTTCAAAAGGCTGCCAAAGTTATCTGTGTTTTTTGTTTTTTACACAAATGTTGAGATAAAATCCAAAAAAAGCTCAGATTGATGAAAATTTTGACCATATTCTTCTTTCATTGGTCTTTTAAACGCTATAGCATTAAAAGGTCAACAAAAAAGTCATCTCCTTAAAGACCTACTTCAATCCTCTTGATCTATCATAAACCTTTTTTAAATTATGATTATGCCGTTTCTAGGCAAAAAAACAAAAACAAAACAACAATGTGTGGTTTTCTAGAACAGTTTCTGCAGAGTGGTAGGAGTTCTTTAGAAATTCACCTGAGTAAATTTGAATGTTGGTGTGGAGCAACCCCGCCCCCCCTTCCCCTTCCTGTTGCTGAGAGCTCTCTGTTTAAGCAAAGCAGGAAGTTTGTGGCCCACTTAATGTTTTTATTAACATCACAAATATGCTTTTTTTTCCAAATGGCATTTCTTTATCCTCTTCTGATTCACACTTTGAACCAAGAAAATAATTTTGAGCCTAATTTTCTTTATATTTTGTCAGAAAAAAAGCCACAAGAACATGTTAAAAACGCAGTTTTCATGGGAGTGGGTCTTTAAGCTGTGCAGTTCTCGGGTGAAGAAGCAAACTGCAATCTCAGTCTGAAGCTTGATCTCTGGTGTGTGTTTCTGTATGAATGTGATGTGACACTAACACATCTATCCCATACCTAGTCATTTACATGGTGAATATAAAAGCTGGATTACTTCTGACTTTAAGAGGACAGCTGACATCTTAATTTGTGCTAAGACATTAAATATATATATATATATATATTTTTCTTAAAATATTCAAGTCAGATTGGTTCCAGATGTGTGGATTCATCTGACCAATGTCTAAGGAAGTAGAAAAGACACTAATGTTGTTTTATTGGCTTGAAAGTCTGTTTTTTGAAGGATATACTCTGTCCACAGTGAAAGGACAGAACGTGTAAAGAAAAATCTTTTGGAACGAAGAACGTCTGCTTTGTACTTGGATTCTGTGAAGTAGCTTTGGAAAAAAGTTTGTGCAGAGATCAAAGGATGACTTCTCCTTGTTAGGTTGTTCAGAGTTTCTGTTCTCCTTTTAAAATATCAGACTTAGTGTCCTCTCTGGATGCTAGTTTGGAAGCAGGCTTAAAATTAACGCAAAACTCCACTGGTTTTAAAAGTAGACAATTCAAATTAGAGAGCTACACTATATTTTTCACATGTTGGTGCATGACTTGGTTATTTCGCAGCTCTTACCTGTGGTTGCAGCAGCGGTATTCTGACGTGAGACAGCAGCGAGGGAAGGTGGTGATGGCGGGTGGGAGCATCATGAGAGACCCAGGTTAACAATGAAGTTATCACCGTTTCCTCGTCTGGCACGTTGATGTCATCAGATTTGAGCAGTCTTTCCATTTCCTCCACTGGGAGGAGAAGGAACTCCTGGGCTCCAATAACATCCAAAAAGTGCTCCTGATGGATAAAAGAGTTTGGGTGAGATTTAGTGGTACGTTGGCAGGGGAATAGCAAAAAACAAGCAAAGAAACCCAAAAAAACAACACATCAATGAGGTGGAAACTGTGTCATGAGAGAAGAATAAAAACGCTTGACTAAGCAATAACTTTATGAGGTAGAGGGTAATTGAGCAGCTCTAAAGTGTTTTTTTTTCATACATCCTAAAATTAATCTGCAGATGGTCATACAATAATCAAAAGTGAAGGTTTCCCAATATTACTTCCTATTTTTGTCAAGTTATAGGCTCATAACTAAGATAAGTAATCATGTAAATTTGACCTTCTTCTGGGAGAGTCCCATAATCACTAAGGCAAGTGTTTTTTCTTTCATTTTTTGCAATTTTAATGGTTGTGATTTACATCGGGAACAAAATTTAATGAGTTCCTTCTCAGCCGACGCTCCCCGCTCTCAATTAAAGTTTTGTAAAATCGAGCTCAATGCTTTTTTTTCACAATATTGTTATAAGATAAAGATCTGAGCAGGCTCATAGAAAAGCTGTTTCTCAGCTCTCACACTGGGGGAGAAGTACACAATGTGGAGCCTTTAGTTAGATGAATCGCAAAGACTGTAGCATTCATGTAAATTATGCGTTTAATGATGCGCCTAAAATCCAGCAAGAGGCCCTTTTACAGCATAATAACTGACTATTTCTAAGAAAGAAGAACACATGAACATTGATGCTGACAGAGACAGACGCAGAAGGAGAGAATAGTAACAAAGAAATGACTAAATGAGGAGGAAAAAAGAAAAATCAAGGCGGCTTTTCACTGTCACCATGGCAACCCTGGTCTAAAAACCATCTACTGTCACATGCTGTCAAGAAAAAGCCTGTTTGTGGCCAACACCTAACCAACAGAGATGGATATGAAGAAGGCAGTTAAAAATAAAATACACATTTAATAGCAGTGCCCTAAAAACACAGCCATTAATTTTTAATGCTTATAATTTGTTTATTTGCTCATGAGCTGAGATTACAATCTAAGCGGGCTGTGTGGTCTGTACCCACCATGGTGTAGGCGTGAGCAGCCCTCTGCAGGTCGTTGCAGCCTTGAGCATCGGCGTAGGAGCGGATGCCGAGGCAGTTAGACGGGTGGAGCTGTTTCACGAGGAAAGAACAGCAGGCTTGGACAACCGATGACAACTGCAACAAACAGGAGGCTGACAACAGAGACTCAATGGTGTCCTCTCTGAGCTCCAGACGGCCTGACGAACAAGAACAGAGAGAAATCAAGTTAGTGTATTCATACAATCTGATATTACTCATTAATTATGCATACATGTTAGAAAAGCTAAAGCAGCTATTTGCAGGATAATCAGGGGCCTCCCAAAAAAGGTAACCTGTTGATGTCTGTAGGAGCACACTGACAGATTTTCATTGGGTGGGTTCAAGTGGAAGTGTTGTGTGGTGAGGATACAGCAACAAAAATATTGTTTATCTGACTTGGCTGATAAATACGCATTTGTGGCACTGCATTAAACCAATTTCACTTTAATTAGAGGTCATTCCATTCCATCGTCTCCGATCAAAAACAAATAGTTCATAATGAAGGAAAGCAGGAATGTGTCCATACCTGTGTATGCATACTGAACCAGGACCCACAATGCATCAGGGTCTACTCCTTCCATCTTCACCTCATCCTGCTTGGCCTCCCTCACATCACTGGTGAACATGGCGGCAAAGTAATCTGACACAGATGACAGAACGAGCCTGGGGAGGACAGAGAAGACAGCTGTAACAGACGAACAGACGACCTTTTGGTTTTGTTAGATTATTCATTACTGCAAGCGTTGCTTAGGCAGCTTTAGCGTAATCTGTGTTGTTGTGGCCTTTAATGAATCATGATCACAATAAAATCAAAATGGAAGTTGGCGCAGCTTGTCGACATTGTAGATATTTAAATTCAGACTCCAATCATCTTTTGATTTATTGTAAAATCATTCCCAATGACCTTTTAATTATGATTATGCTGTTTTTGGCCAAAAGAAAAAAACTGTCATTTTCTAGGACATAGTTTCTGTAGAGCGGCAGTAGTTCATTAGAAATTCGCCTCAGAGTTGTGGCGTAATCCTACCCTCGTTTCCCATCATCTCTTTGTTTACTCCCTCAACCTAACATTACTGGTGCAACAAAAATGGCGAGCAAGCTCAGTGCCATATACGTACAATAAAAGGGACAATTATGTTTGATTCCTTGGTCTAATTATGTCGGAGTGGTGACTGATGTGGCGTTTGATGAAGCCAAGACATAAATAATAGTCACCTCGAAGCTGACTGTGACCTGGTTTCAGCTTTGTGAGGACTGTATTCCTTTCAACCAATGATGTCATTCCACTCTTTATTATTGATTGCACCATTAGGACACCACCTTGATGATCGATTACTGCTGAACTCCTTTTCAGGGAACTATACAAATACCCTTTGGATTAATTGATGACAAAGAATAGCGGCTTGCAGACGCCCTCAGATGTGATACAGTCGCTTATCTCACCTCCAAGCTGCATGTCCTTCAGTGTTTGAGACTTCACAGGGTTCGAATGGGTTTAAGCATAGTGCATGTATAGAGTATACACACGAGTACAACCTTATCGCTAAGTGTGTCAGTGAAACCTTGACAAATAGCCTGGAGCAGAGACAAGCTTTGTACCTGTGGTGCGTTTGTGAGTTTTATGAAGAAAAAAAATTGTCAAAACACTCTAGAGTCAGCAGGAAGTTTTCCTGCAAGATTTCAAATACAGTAACCCTCCTCCACCCCAATCCTTCTTTCCCCACACACTCTAGCTTTCATGGGGGCCTACAACTTGTTAGGAGAAACAAAAACCAACATTCAGAGAAAGGTTATAAGACTGAAGAAAGACAGGACAGTCAGGGAGCGTCACACAATTAATAGAGAGAGTAGCAAGGCGACAAAATGCCCGAGGACAACAAGAAACAGACGAGTCGATCTCAGCAAAGGAGGGTAAAAGCTGGCAACTGCACACTGACAACTAGTGTGAGACTGAATAATTGGAACAAGCACTTCATCTACCCTTGAATACAGTGAGCGGGGAAAATAATAACGAAGCCTCGAGGGACGTTATGGTCCCGTGACTTTATCTCCAACCGTGCCAGTGTGCAGCTGCTGGTCGTGACACTCATGTGGCTCATGGGATTGCCACATGTTTGCGAGTTTGTGGAACAACGGAGGAAATTCAGGAAATAGAGAAGTTGGTAAACTCTGCAGATTCACATTTGTTGTGTAGAGCCAAAAATAACAATGGATTGTCATGAGTCATAGTGGATAGATGAACGCCCCTGTTTGTGCTGCTGTAACTGAAGTCTATGTTTATGATATTCTGGGATACAATGATCAGTTTAATCTATCAATGACATAAAGCAGAGATCACAAAATATCTTGAAAGCCATCATAAAGACAAAGTAGAACATGATGGATTTACAAAACCTAAAAGGGGTTTTGATGCACCATGTGTTCTTACACCACCTAGTCAAATTTCTATCCTTAAAGCATTGAAAGAGTTCTGGATGGGGTTGTGAAGTTGGGTTTTATTTTGTTGTGTTTTTGTGTGATGATGCCCAGGACTTTATAATTAAACTAACTTTATATCATAATTTGTGGTTGATGATCCAATCAATAGTTGATATTGGTTCATTTTGAATAATCAAATTCAGTGACCCATAGCCTTTGATTTAAGTGACCCTTTGAATGTGCACACTGCAAAGAAAAATTAAAACAAAGGAAGAGGACGACAGACAAAGGGTCAAAGCTTTAAGCCTAAAAACAGGAGACTCTACAAATACAAAGAGTTAATTGCAAGTAGAACAACTTTAACAAGCGCACATTTTATACAGCAAACAGCACATGCATACACAACAACGTCAGAGCGGTCGATGCTCATGGTTCCTGTGCCAGACGGATTTCATTAAATGGGACAAAAGTTGAAGGTGTTGAGAGAAGAGAAATGTTCCTGCTGGTGTGTGCAAACCAGTGGCCATATGCCAAAAGCAAACACAAGCCAGAGCAGGATATTGTGGGCTTTAAGGCAGATGAGTGCTGTGTGACCCACAAGAGACTGCTAACTATAGTTCATGTGATGCAGAAATACAACAAAAATAGAAGGGACTTTTTGTATGTTGTTTTTGGTGTGGTGGATGTGAAAACGCTTTAAAGATTTTAACACAGCACATAAAGCGTGTGCCATTTTTTTAATGAAAGCTGTAGATTGACTTACCAGTATTTAAGTTAATAAGACTATGGTCAAATATCCCAAAAGGCCACCACGGCAACCCAAGAACAAGTTCTTCATCAAATTTGGCAGGTGGCTGCACAGCAGCATTTGTAATTAGGAGGTAGCATCACATTTTTACATGCTGCAAGGTGGTCGAAGAGTTTTTAAGAAAAAGTTCAAATAATAGCATCATCCCTGACAGATGACAGCCACCGTCTACATTCATGACCACACCAACGATATCGTGGCATGAAATCTTGAAGATTCTGCAGATGCCTCCCTATCATTCACGCCCATTTGTGACTGTAGTATAAACAAACATATCCTTTAATATTCACAATCCCAGAACAATTTGTTGTTGTGCTGTTACCTGTGCGCAGGTATCCTCCTCTCTCCAGCCACAAGGATGACGTCGCACAGCTGTCTGGTCCTCAAGTAGCCCTCCATCTTGCGGAAAGTCACATCAGCATGGGACAAAGCCGTGAACATGCAGTCCTCTGGCTCCATTGACACACATGAAGACAGCGTTGCAGTGCTATTGGATGTCCTGTGAACGCAGGGCAAAGAGGAAAACAAAGTGCTGTTTCTCTGCTATTCACAGGGGTGAGCGTAAAGCCTAAGCTGCTTAAGTCCATCTTGACTGACTTTTTTCTTTATTATCATATTCTTAAGGACTCCTTCTTCTTCTTTGCATTTTAACTGGGTTATTGTGTGTTGCCAGGAGCATACAAAAAGCCTTTTTTGGTGGTCTAGTTACAAGCAGCAAGAGGAGAGATAAGTATAGAACACTTAAAAAGAGAACAAGCCAATTAAAATCACAGCGGGAGCTGAGCTCAATAAATATGCTGTAATTTACCCCGTTTCATTTAATTGTAACCAGTTTTTAGCTCGAGTGCAGCAGTAACACATCAATGAAAAGACATTCCAGGTAGGGTCAAAGCTGAAAATAAATAAATAAATAAACAAACAAACAAGCAAGCAAAGCTGGATGTGTGAGTCTATACCTCGGTTTTGTGTTTCTTAGAAACGAGCTACCCGAGAATTTTCCACCATCATCGCTCCCAAAACGGCACTTAATTTATGACTCAGCACCGGACTTACATTTTTTTTCATTCGACAAAAGAAGTGTCAGGATTGGCCCAGAATAACAGAGAGCCAACACTGGAAAAAGTGGAACAACTGCTGTTCCACAGATGGAAAATAAATAAATCACTTTTAGGGGTTTTGAAGCTTCATGAGTGTGTTGGGGATCCAACAAACGGTGCCAATTTTCCATATATTAAAATAAATAGGGAAAGAATGGAAACTCCCTCTGTGAGTATTTGTTGAGATTACAATTATTTAAAAAAATACTTTATTTTAAGCCTCTTTAAATATATTTTTGTGAGCAAAAGTGATAAATTAAATGTTTGTGCTATAAATCAAGCCACATTTGCTGTTTAATCTTGTTTTTTTTTTTTTT
>NC_050512.1:20238911-20302118 GCF_002922805.2 Oryzias melastigma
TAATCAGACTGAAAACAATCATCAACACATCAACAGAACTTTTACTCAAAATACTCTTGTGGAGGTCCTTCCATGTTTGGCTGAAAGACCTACAATTTTTTATTTTAGCAGTGGGAATAGTTTTGTCGTTGGAGGGCCAAAGACTAATGTGTTTTCAAGGGGCTGATGGAAACTACTGGACAACACAAGTAAATATTGAATGTTTCTTCGAAAAAGCATCTTTTTGATAAAAAAAACACTCTTGTCATGTATTAGGGATGCTTGTATCTCTGAGAAGAGCCAAAAAAACTGTTGAAATCAATCTGGTGCACATGGCGTGCACTCACTTTAGTCTTTCAGCTTGCATGTGCGTTATGAATCTGATATGTTTGTAACTGGAGTCTTCTGTCTCCACTTTTACATCTCCAGCTAATCTCATCATTCACTCCCTTCATTCCACCTCATCATGTCATCCTCTTCTGCCTCAATTTCCTCTTTTCCCCATCCAGATCAAACCCTCAAAGGAAGCTTTTTTGGCCTGCTTTCCCGTCCTCGAGTGTGCAGGGGTGTGTGTGTGCATGCGTTTGTGAGCATGTGTGTATATAGATGAATGGTGTGGCTAAATACTGCCAGAGGAGATGACTTTGAAGTGGGGGGAACACTGCCTTCCAGTTTCCCTGATCGAAGCCTGGTGGGCACTCAACGTAGAACAGAGAGAGGTGGAGAGGACGAGTGGAGAGAAGGAGGTTCTCACCATGCAGACAGATTTTTTTTCTTTAAATCCCTGCATCAAGCTAGGACAGTCCACCAACTGTCATTCTCCCTCCCTGCTTCACTCTTTCTCACCCACCCACACACACGCATGCATCCCTCCCTATTGACAGGAGGAAATAGAGAGGCCAAATGCATGGTGCAAGGCTGGGCGTGGATGAACAGGAGACAGAAGGAGGCAGAGGAGGATAATGAAATGAAGCACAGCAGGATTAAACGGGGCACGGCTTGGTGTAGCATTAAAGAAAAAAGGGAAGGGAGGACTTGAGCGGAGCTGAGCCCAGCAGAGACTCAAGACATTTTGAGATTCCATATGCATCCCTTCCCACGATCCCCTTCAGAAACGTGGCACCCTGGTTCTTGGAGTACGTAGGGACCCTCTAAAGAAGAGGATGAGTCGCATGCATCCACATAAAGAATCCAAACCGGCTCAAACCTACACATGTAAACTAATCTCTGCGTTGGTATGGCAACCACAAGATGTGCCAGGCATTAGGAATCCAGATGTCTGGAAACTCCTTTATTTTTCTTTTCCTATTATGCATGAGTGGAACGTAATTTGCTCTGCCAAACACCCTTAATGATTAATGAAGATATGACTTGAAGCTTGGCATAACAATAAACCAAAATCATCTATTGTTACCCTCTTAACCCCCATAGAAAGGATATTAGCAGCGGCAATAAGGGAAAGTCTTGAAATAAAGACCTATTAGACATTTACACAAGAAACACGTATTACCATAGAGAACTTTATGAAATTGTCATTTTGTGTGTGTGTCTGTCCAATTAATCATATTTTTTAATGGGTCTCAGGAAAACTACTGGAAAGCAGAGGGTGTATTCAGAGTAGAAAAGTCTACTGGTCCAGACCAAGTCTTCTTAATTTGGTCCAGATTGAGTCCTGAACCTTGTATTTAGTCTGTCTTCAGACTGTCGTCTATCGGACATTTCAGTAAAGCTTGAAATTAAAACCACGTCACTAAAGATCTCGGAATAACGAAGGCGGGGCAAATGCAACGAGAGAAAAAATAATGGAAATCCTAAGCTTTGTAATCCTTGCCAGGATAGTTCGTTTATTCAAACTTTGTATTCGCTGACCAATTTTGAATGTCTGTATCAATGTCAGAAATAGAACTTTTTACTTGCTAAAATTGGTATGTTGCAAGGTGATTGCTAACGAATTGTCCGCTATAAAAGGACGCTGATAAGTGTTTACGACATATAGATTGTTGGGAAAACAGTGTGAGAAGACAAATATGTATCACCTTAAAAGTTGTTTTAATGAGCCTGCATTTAACCAACCACATTTCAATGAGTTAAGTTGTTCCACTCTGAGCACGAAACTTATTAAGACTGTGGAAGCTTAGAGGAAACCGGCACTCTGTCCAATTGGAAATAAACCGAGACCACCTCGAAAGACGAGTGAGAGAGCGGTTCCTGGTCCTGAACAAGGGTTCACTTGGGTGTTCTGGATCATGGGGAGAATGAATTCTGGTTCACCTAAAGCAAACGAAACGTGTCCAGTCTGAAAACAGCCATAAATATGAATATTTTCTCAAAAGGATGTCTTCAAAAATCTGATTTATTCCTGACATTTACAGCAAAATATGCATAGAAACGTGAAGGGGGAATGATTTAAAGCTGTAATTACTTTGTTTTAGTGTTAAATTGACTGTTTAGGGTAAATTAAATATTCTTTAACACAAAAGCTGGAAACCACACCATACATTTATAGGCTATGTATAGGTATAAACAGTGTCAGGTAAGAATTACACTTGCAGTCAGTCAACAATAATATTTTCCAGTGTTTTTGCATTTCTTTATTAAGATTTTTGTGTTGTTATGTCCCACAAAAACGCATTTTGATTTACTTTCTCTATTTTTGTAGAGTTTTAACAAATTGTTTTAGGTTTTTTTAGCATCCTCCAAATCAGTAGAGGACTATTTTCTTTAGTTTCCACTTTTTATTTAAGTGTGTTGTTTCCACACATTTATTTTAAATACAAATTGAGGAGAATTCATGTCGAAACTTCTCCAGATGTTTCTGTCTTGTGACTTTAGAAAAACAAAGAATAAAGTGTTTTTGGAGCTTTGACTATAAATTGACACTTTAACCAGGCTGACATCTCCATCATACCTGCACGAGCTGGTGTCTGTTTCCGGGTGGTTGTTGTTCTCCTCCGCGCCCACCGCCGCCGCCGCCGAGGCTGCCTCCTCCGGCTCCGGCTCAGCCCCGACATGAGCCGACGGCTCGGCTACTAAGTGGGGCATCGGGGCCTCGACGGGGGGCTCCATGTTTGTCACCGGGCGAGGGCGACGGTGGAGCGGAGGGGACACCCACGAGCTCCTGCACTCCGGCTGGCTGAAGGAGCGCGTGCAGGAGTTCCCCGTGGCTCCGAACGTCGCTCCCCCCGGACCGCTCCGACTCCCCGCCGATTCAGCAAACTTTCTGCTGCTGCCGCTGCACAGGTTCGAGCCCGCGCTGCCGCTGGCCACCAGTCCGCTGTGGCTCCCCGAGCTGTGGTTCGGACCGGCGGAATTGGAGTTGCTACAGCCGCTAACGGACGGTCCTTCCCCGGAGCTGCCGCCTGTCCTCCTCCTGGCGAGGTAATCTCCCAGCGGCGGGGAAAGAGGCGGAGGAACCGCGGGGTGACCGAACCACCTCCATCGGATCCTAAGGATCTGCTTCACATCGAACTCCTTCCGCGAGGAAGAGCCCGATCCACTACACGACATTCCAGGGCTATTACACGAGGAAATGGCGGGGAGAGATCCCGTGCCGTTTTTTCACCGATGTGGCTGCACACGCGTCTCTCCCGGTAACCGCGAGTGGAGGGAGAGAGCGGAACAACGCGGAGTATATGGACCGAGAGCGGAGCAGAACGGAGAGAGGGAGGGAGAAGGAGGTCTGATTAAGAGTTTAAAAGAACTTTCAACTCCAACCAGACCCGGGAAAGATAGAGTGGCAGTTTTCTACCAGACTATGTCCCTCAGATACAACCATTAGTGCAGAGTAAAACCCCGTCATCCTCAACCCAGCAGCCCCAAACTCAGCTCTACTTTAACACTCAACTAAATCGATTCCATTTAGATTCACACATGGCCGGAGCTAAGGGGGTACCTGCAAAAAGCTTTGCCCCATCCAACTCAAATTTTGAGTCAATGTTAGTTAAAGATTAAATCATCTAGACCCAATCCAGTGAGTTTTTTTTTTTTTTTTTTTTTGGAGTTTTTGACATGTTCTTGTGGCATTTTTCCCACAGTGGAAAACATATACAAGCTTAAAATCGCAAGCTCTGCTTTATTCTGATGAATCCACTTGCAGACAAATAGATCCTTCGTTTTCCTCGTCTCAGCTGGTGTCTGGCTTATAACTGTAAAGCTGGATTGCTTTATTATTGTTCGCCATTTTTGTTGCATTAGCAATGTTAAGTTGGAGGTGTGAAGGGGCTGTATGCTAGTGGGAGAGCATGTAAACAGAGGGATGTTGGGAAGCGTGGTAGGCTTACTTAACACCAACAATCCTGCACACAACTCAGGGAAATTTCTACTGCTGCTCTGCAAAAACTATGTCCTAGATAACGACACAAGTTTTGATTTTACTAAAACTATAATCATAATTAAAAGACCACTGGGGACGCTTTTAAAATACATTACAAGATGTTTGTAGTGAGACTTTAAACAGTTCTGGGCAAACTTTACATTTCATGGATTCAATGTATCATGTATTGCAATTATAAACCGTCTATATACAGTATGTTTTTTACTTTTAACTTTTGTATTATCCAATCAAATTTTTGTTATTATTTTAGGTTTGAAATATCCATTTATCTTGTTTTTATCTACCTTTGTGCTTTTTTGATTTGATTAGTTGAAATAAATCAATTTCAAATCAAAATAAGGTCGTTACTTTTATCGTTTTATGAAATAAACTGGATTTTATGTTTTATTTTTCCCCAGTAACACGTGTTTCTGCCTTTTTCACACCAAAAATATCTGTTACACATTAAAGCAATTTATGTTCAATTAATCAGATTTTCATTGGTAACTCTTAATTTAGAAAGGGCTAAATGCTACTTTTGATGCTTCTGTGCATGTACAAAGATGTTCAGCTGCAACAATCATTGTACATTCCTAAAGACAACCACAGAAGACCCATTTTTATCAACGCAATTGCTGCTTTCCTTTACTCCTCTCAGCAGGTGAATGTATTCTTTCCTCTTATTCAATGGTCTGGAGAAATGAAATGAGGGACCAGACAGTTCTCTGAGCAGTTGAGAACAGAGAGCAGCCTGCATCACTTTGAATTATCTCCATATAAGGACCCAACTGTCCTTGAAAATGAAATTTCCCTTTCATTCCTGGACACACAGCATTTGAGTCATCTTTCTCTGCTCCCCTCGTTTCTCAACAAACCATTCCCCTTTACCATTATTGGCATCAATATTTCCGCCTTCCTTTCCCATTTCACGTCTTTATCCCCATCTGCAAGGCTGCAGCTATTCATAGAAAGTAATGGTCGGTGAGGAGTAGGTTCTGTGGGAGTCATTACACACAGACACCTGGGGGACACCACAGACCAGCCAACCCTCCTCACCATCTGCAGTGACCCCTGGACAACCGCAGGACGCGGCAGCACCAAGGACTCCGAACACGCTGTATTCTGGACCGAGTCCCAGCATCAGGACAAGACGAGTGCTTTAAGAGCCCCACTCTAGCAACAATCAATAAGTCAAACAGTTGAGGTCAGTCTGTGAATTACACAAATGGGAGATGTGTTACTCATAAATCAGCACTGGAGCCTGACAGTAAAGCTGCAGACTCAGTTTATTTCAAAAAGAAAAGAAGCTGCTAAATAAAGATGATTCACCTTTCATCACTTGTTTTTCACTAAAATAAAAAAGGTTTGTTCCTTTGTTACAGAAAGTACTGATTCGGATCACCCTGCTGTTTTGTCTGCTCAATATGAAGAAATCAATACATGCACAGCAGACACCCAGGGACCCGAGCACACACACAAACACACTGTGGCTAAAAAAACATAAAGATTTTCCTCAAACAGAGCTGTGTTTTTAAAGACCCACTCCAATGGAAATTGTGCTTTTGGTGTTTTTAACATCTACTTGTAGCATTTTTTCTCATAATGGGGAATATATATGAATGAATAGAAGATTAAAACTGTATTTATGACATTTTATTTATTCAAAACCTGGAGTTTGAAAAGCCTCATTTTGTGACGCAGTTACAAAAAATCCCACCATGTAGGCTAAACCATCCTGCAAAATAAGTAATATCTCTTCAGCCAGTCCTGTATTGGTGATAGTTATAGTTGATGATTGGTGATAGTTTTTATAGCATTATTAGTGGAAATTTGTTTAAATTTTAAGATTTGTTATGTTTTCCTAGATGTCTGGAATTTTTCCTGCATCCCGTCTGATATGTTAAACACTTTGCTTATTGTGCTTATGATCATTTGCACTTTTTGGATTCTATTTTACACAATTGCTATAGAGTTGGGCTCATTAGGTTTACATGATTTGGCAGAAAGCGCAACAATCTACACACATGGGTGGCTTAGTGGGATGAAATCTATAGGAAAATGGATTGAAATTTGCTTCTTTTTTTTAATTATCAGACCTATTGTGCAACTAAGGCAAACAGTTTTTGTAGTTAACTTGTTGCTCATTCAAGTTTCTCTCATTATTGTTAGTTGAATTTAAATTTTGTACCAACACTGATTTAGTTACGATTTCTGAGAAATGATGATAGATTTTAATTGCAATGCTATGTTTTTTATATTGAACTGTTTCGTTTCTCTTGTGAAAGAGCCTGCATGTTGTTCCCCCCCAAAAAAAAGAAAAAGAAAAAAACATTTCTGCAACACTCAAGATACAAATGCAGTCCTGTTACTGGGGGAGTCTGGGAATGAGGCTCAGTGGATGCATCAAGCTGAGAAATGATGGGCAATTCAGCCCTGTTCATTGGTCACTTGGCATGAGCCGTCTGAGCTTCAAATGTTATTGGTCTCTTGGTTGTGGTAGTCCAATACCATCACTCAGAGGTCTCTGGTGCAACTGTTTATGGCTTTAGAGCCCCGCCAAAACAGTTGCAGGAGAGCACCACAGTGTTCCTTTTCAGTCATTCTGCATGCATTCTAATCAGCCTTTTACACTTGGAAAAAGCATGCAGTAAAAACACTGTCAGCAGCAACACGACAGCATGCAATCCCCCCTTCTGCACACCGTGAACTCTAAGCATTCAGCTATAAAACCTTAAACTCATAAATAGAAACATGGAGTAAAATAAAAGCAGGAAGGAATCTTCTGGGGGAAGTTGTTGTAAAAAACATTTTGTGGAGTTGGAAGGGAAAATACTATCCGTGTGGTCTGCTTGTGATGTTGAGTGCATCTCTCATGCCTGACATTTATCCTTCTGTTTTGTCTTCTTTCTTTACAGCTTACATTACCTTTACCTCGCTTCCTTACCACCTACTCTATGCATTTTGCTCCCCATTTCCCCACTGCCTTTCCATGCTATTATGTTGCAACACACCAGGGAATGAGCATGTGTGGGTCTGTGTGTAATAGTGGTGTTCACTCCCTCAGGAATGGACCTGTGGACATCACATGTGTGTGCCAAGGAGATATTATCCTGTATAGTCAAATAGGTCATATGTAATGACCTCTCACGTGCACAGAAGCGTTAGATTACATTCACATATAAACATTGCTTTCACTCAGATCACAGCCCCCTGCAAAGCACACACTCAAAAACACAAATTTTTCTGTAAAAGCATCATGTAGGCTGGAGCTGCGAGGGAGTTGATCCCTGAAATCCAGAGCAAGCGCAGTGTAGTCATGCGATTCATTACATCTAGACCTATAGGTTCATACCGCATATGAAGGATGAGTGTATGATACATGCATAAATGTGTTTCTCTATTCCTTTGGAGGAAAAATAGAAAATATTCTGTCATAATGGATACACTTTTTTCACTGTTTGAAAGGAGTTTGCATGAATTGAAAGGTATGGACTTTAGTCGACTAAGTAAAGAGAAACAAGGAGATAAATATCAAGGAGAGCTTGAATAAATCCCCTTTATAATTATTCATAGACTAAAATAAGAAGTATTAATGTTGTGTGTCTGCATTTAAAATAGTGTTTTAGCTTCACTCAACCTTTTTTGCTTCAGATCCTTCATTTTGGCTGTCTTTTCCTTCACTTCATATCTTCTGCATTTTTCTGGAATGAGAAGAACACAAAGCAAAGTTCATAAGTGGGATTTATTATTACATTAGTCCACTTTTGAGTAGAGCAGCTTGCACATGTCGTTAACCCTCCTTCTAATTTCTATTGCTCACCCTTCAATTTCTGCAACATTCATGTCTGTCCTCCATTAGCCTTTTTTCTCTTCTGTCCTTCTCTTCAGTAGATTAAAACAGCAAGTATTAATTTGGTGCGCCTCATGTGTGCATCTGATATAAGTAGATGATTGCAGATTAGAATATGGAACATTCAAGAACAACAGAGAGTGTATAAAAACAGATTGTATGTCTTGTTATTGGCAGAAGGGAGTCATGTCAACAGACCAAACATGTATAGCAAAATGCACATATAGGCTCCAGAGTGCCTAAGCGTGAGCCAAACTGTCCAATTACTTTGATCCATGCCTTTTTCTGTGCAAAGAGAAAATAGATTCTTCACTTTTGCCTTAAAGTACATCACCTGGGTATACACACATGTACAGGCAAGCGCTCACGAACACATCGTAATGGCTTTGGTCTGGCTTGCCAGCTCTAGTTCATCCTAATTGCCTGGGAGGATGGAAGAGAGCTGAAAGGGGAATATGAAAACTGTAAAATGTAACCACATTTGCTGAGAGGAGCGCCTGTGTAAAGAGCGCTCAGAGCACGAGAAGGTGGACGAAGATGATGTTAGAGGCAGTCTTGTTAAATCGCGGAGGGCTTTGGCTTTCATTTAGTCAGATCAAAATCTTCCAGACGTAGCACAGCGTTTGGACTTTGTTTGTATTCCTGTTAGGCTGACTTCTGACGGGGGTTTGATGTGAACCTGCTGTGCTCTGCCTCCATCACAATATTAACAATGGCAACTGAGTCCATCAAAAAATCTACCACATTCAAAGCAAGGCAAAAGATGGATTCACTGTATTATGCAACATTGTTGCAATTACAGCAACAAAATTAAACTTGTAAAGCAAAAAAACGATCAAAATTTTCTCCAAATGGCCATACCAATCTAACTATAAACCGACTTTAGGACCCTAAGTTATTAATACAAGATAACTGTAAAAATTAGGGAATATCCTAATACATCCCAAGACAGAACCAAACAATATTTCCCCCCTTTTTTTATTGTGACTCAAGAATTATTTGAATGTTAATGAGCTTTTCACAAAAGTAAAATTGTAAAACTCGTGTTATTTAATGATCAGAAAATCAAGCACTGCAAGAGTATCTCATAAACAAGTGGCTTTTACCCAATCAAATTCATGGGGCTTTTATTTAGGCAATTTAGGAAATATTTAAGTAGAAAACAAAAGTAGGCTTGAACTAAATGTTCATGCTTTTAAATAACTAATTAAATATTGCCTCTGCAGTATGACTTATTAAAGTTCATCAAAGACACGGACTGTACACCCTCTCAGAACCAAACAGAACCAAACAAAACGCAGATGACAGGTCTGCCCAATAATGTCTTTCCTCATCACGTGACAAAAATGTGAAATATTTTAAATTGATACAAGTAACCCCAAGCAAAGTACTGCAATATTTCACTAAATCAATATTTTCTAACACCTGTAGTAAAAATGTATTTTATGTTATAATAGAATAACATTCTTTACATTTATTCCATACCTATTCTGTCAAACTTCCTTTTTTCTCACGGTAGAGGGCATATATTAAAAAAATTAAGCCTAAATTAAGCATTTCTGAGTATTTATTTTTTCAAATTATTGTGAATCAGGAGAACACGAAAAAGGCTGTCTAGAAAAAAGTTGTATTTGTCCCATAGAAAACATGCTTGTCAGGTCACAAGCACCCTGATCCACTCCATTCTAATGAATCATTTTGTAGACGACTAGATCATGTATGGTTTAAATGACAAAAATATATATTCATCCAGCTTTTATTGCTGCTTTGTCCTGTGCAGGGTCATAGGAACCTTACACCCTAGACAGTTCACCAGTCTATAACACAATTATACTGACAGTCATTCCAAAGGGACAATTAGGAGTCACAATCCACCTATTGAAGAAAACCACCTAAGTTCCTTCCATAAACATGCAGAGAAGACACAGCTCTGGTTTAAACCAGGGTAAATGAGAGATTAGTATAAACTGTGTCAACATAAGCTACCATTTGAAACAGCCTTTTCACACCAGCTATGAGTGGAAGCGATTCCGTCAGCACATTGAAACTGTGATTAAGAAAACCCCAACAAACCTCTTAATTAACACTTATGAAATGCATCCTACCAGATTCTGAGTCCTTCTTGAACAGAGCTTCTGATTTTCAGATAACAGCAGTGGGAGTTGAATCTTGTGTACCTTGTTTCTCCATTTTAAGGGCTTTGTCTCTCATGGAGGAGATCTAGAATGCTCTGTACGAGTCTGATCCAACTTTTTATGAAAATAACTACATTTCAAGTGAGTTTTTGCTCACTTTCTTCCTCATCAATGAACACACAAAGGTCAGTGGGTGTAACCTCACAAAAGCCCTTTACTACCTTCATCCGAGTGTCCTAGAGTCACAGTCCTATCCATTCACACACTGATGCTCCACTGCCTAATAACACTGGCGCCGGTAACCACGAGGACCAATATCTTACCCAAGGATACTTAGCACATGAAGGCGGGAATCAAACTTGCGTTCTTCAGATCAGAGGTTTACTGCTATACCTCTGCAACACAGTCAAATGATGAGAACAGCATAAAGATGGGATTTTTTTTTTTTTCAGCTTAATTTTTTGGTTTTGGGCATGTTTTGTTGTGTTCAAGTTGTGTACTAGTTTCAGTTTTACTTTTAATCATTCATACAGTTTCAGTTAATTGTTCCCAAGTCTATTTAAATCTGTTTTGTTCTGCCTATTGTTTGGTTCTCTGTTTTATTTATCTTATAGTTTTTTTGGTTTTTTTTTACCATGGTTGAAATTGCTTGAATTTAGTTATTCAAAAGACTGTCTCTTGCTTTTAATTCCTCAGCAACCACCATTACTGACAAATACTGACAGAAAACTGTAATGAAGGAAACTATTCATTGTGGTTGTGACAAGTGATCCAATTTTTATCTGAAAAGGCTGATGCAAAATGATTGTTTTTGACGCTCAACTTGGTCCTTGTCTGCGACCATTTAACCCTTCCGCTCTCCTAGGCTTGTTTACATTAAAAGTGGGATCATCTGGACCCCACAAGACAGAACTTTTTTTCAATGGTTGTCAATCTCTACTAGTGTCCAATGACAGACATGAAGTTTGGTCCACCTTTGTCATGGAAGGGCTAACACCTCAATGTAAGGGTGGGGTCATCTGGACCCCATAAGAGAGCACGAGGGTTAAACTACAGTTAGTGTAGGTCTTGGCATACAAAATGAATGAGACTCTTCATGCTAGTTTTTAAAGAGACTAATTTAGCAGTAAGTAAGTGAAAAACATTAGGCAGCTTTTGTAAAGGTGCTGGATAAATAAACTAAAATGACAAGATCACATCCAGACTCAATCAGTCATGTCCCTTCCTGATGAATAACATGCTGCCAGGCTGTTGGAGATGCTCCGCAGTCAGACTTAAAAAGAATTAGAAGCAAGATTAGCATTGATTTTTACATTATGATTCGATATTTGCTCTCTTTTTAAATTATATTTTACTCATCTGTCTTGTGTCTAAGGAGCAAGTCCTCATGACAGCGGTTTCAAACCAAAACTGTTACGGTTAAATTCCCGAAGCGCATTCACGCCATTATTGCATGAAGCAGCTTTCATCTCACATCAAATTTGATGCAAACTGTAATAATATTCAATAATGCAGTTGCGGTCACATGAATGGGAGAAAATAAGAATTGAAAGTCTCTTTAGAGTTTTGCTAAACCACTGGATTTAAATTGCAGCAGAAATAGGAAAGAATTGTAGCGCATGGAGGAGTGAACTCACTCAGACTCAACATTTTAGGGCAAGAACTCAACAACTATTTGGATCACAGCAGACCAAGAGTTTGATTGACACCTTAAAGCTCTGGGGAATAGTATGTGCAGCTGCACACGGCGGCAGATGATACACAACCGGAATTATTGATAGAAAGGAAAACAACTGTTTCCTTTTAGTTTCCTGTCCCCGCTGGTACCTCCACGTCTTTCCACTCCTGGATTTGAATGTTTCTGTACTTACAGTGCTTTCTTCTACACAGATTCACGCTTCTTTTAGTATCTAGGGTGCATGTTTGTGCTGATTCACTCAGTGGTGGACAGGTAGCAGGTGTAGAGGCTCGCAAAGTGCTTGTGTGTGCGCGTTTCATTTCAACCCTCCTCCTCTTCTGCCTCTTTTCCTCCTGCCCAAATCTCCTCAGTTTCTCTTCCAATTTTCCCGCAGCCATTTATTCGTCATTCCAGCCCGTCTCTTCAAACCTCATTTCTTTGTGTTATTTTCCAATCTGCTGCTTTTCCCCTACGTGCTGCTGAGCTTTCTTTTCCTGTTTGCTTTCGTTCTAAATGAGTGCTGAGAGAGAAGGGGAGGAAGAGGAAAACTCGAGGGACCGAGAGATGGAGAGGGAGCTGGAGAGAGCATTTACGGCCAAATAAAGAGCAGGCCTTAATAATTTACTCTGCCCTGGAGCCATGAGCCAATCAGAACACACCACTCCCACAGAAAAGAGGCTGCCATGCCAGAACGGATGGCACAGTTATCCAGTAATGAACTGTTTAGGGCTGATAAATGGACATGTGCTGTCAAAAAAACTGCCAAAAAAAGGAGATGTCACAAAAAAACCTTCAAATAATTAAAGTTTTAGTTTCTTCATGACAAGATTCTCTGGACAAAATAAAATATGTATGAGAGTTCTGGCTAAATTTAGTAGTTCGCGGACATTGTACTGTGCATTAACGTTTTGTTAAGGTAGCTTCCATTAGGGCAAGAAGGATGTTAGCCTTTTTATGCGTTTGATATGTACAGAAGAAGCATATGTTCACAGCTTTTTTTCAAAAGTTTCAGGTTAAACCAAAGTTTGTCTGAATAGTTTGATGCAGTAAGATCTTATAACAAGCAGCTGGAGAGATGCACAGAGCCTCTTCTGACCGTGCTTTTTTACTTCCCTCTGAACTGTTGTAGTCGTTAGGTTTTATGTTTCTTTGCATCCTGTTTGACTGTTTTATTATCAGTTAATGCTTTACTAGTCAAATAGCTTTTTGTGCTGCTGTTTTTGAAGTTACTCATCCACATGACAACTTTAAACTATTCCAGAATCTTTTTCATCTGATCTCCTTGCCTGTCCTCCACAGGGTCGGACCGTGAGACCTTGCTGTTTTGCCTGCTTTGCCTGTGTTGCCTTGCCTGGCTTCACCCTGCCTTGTTTGGCTTTGGTCATTTTTATAATTTTGATTTTATAACTGCTGTTTTTACCTGGTTGGTTGTTGCCTCATAACAGACTGGACTGGCCTCTGTGCGGATGCTAGAATCTCTACTCTTTTTACAATGTGTATCACTTTATAAGGGGTTTTCTACTCTACATCCTGTAATGCCCGGAAATGGTGGCCGTTTTGGTTAAGTTGTTCCATTCCGAGCCTGGAGCCTTTTCAGACTGAGGAAACTGAGAGTAGACTGGAGCTCAATCCGATTGGAAAACAAACTGAGACCCCCTGGAAAGATGGGTCAAAGGGTGCATTCAAAAGGAAAATTTGTTCAGATTTAAACTCTCGTTCACTCTAAGAAACCAAATGTGTCCGATCTGAATACACACTTAAAGTCATGTGGTTTGATTCAGCACAGGAGATACACCAGCTTTGCTCAAATGGTGCACTATGCATGAGTTTTTTTCCTCTTGCGCATGAGAATTCATTACTAATATTTGATTTACTTCTATGTCCTGTACTTTGCCACCTTAACCCCTGTTTTAGGGAAGATGACTATAGGTAAAAAGAACTTGCTAGTTCAGATAGAACTTCAACAGTGAAAGTAAGATAGTCACTATTTGAATCTACTGTCCGATTCGTCATTTTTGGCAGTCTAATACAAACCACAAAAAACTGAAAAAAAAAAATGTCCTGAAATAAAAGTTAATGTTTTAAAGACCAAAACTTTTTTTAAATTGTAATTTTCAACCAAATACATGGATTATTAAATAATATTATGAACTAACTTAATAGCAAAACAACAAACTTGTTTAGTTTTTGCTTGGTTTGTTGTTTTCTCTTTTTCTACATCATACAAGCTCTCAATCAAAACTTCCCAACAGCAGAGACTGGGGCATCTAAAGGGAATTCCCTGCAAAGTAAAACGCCTTCTGACAATGTGCCAAATTAAAAGGCATCGTTTGACACTAAGACATCCTTAAAGGAAAAAAAAAACAACTGAAATATCTCAAAAAAGTGAAAAAAAAAAAATCAGCCTTTATCCCATCGAAACTACAGTTTTACAAGAACCTTCTTCTGTAATGAAGACTAATACAGAAAACAACCTGATTGAACATCGCTGCTTTCACACCTTCAGCAGAACAATACGTTCTTGGTTCTGAAGAAATTTCCCACTATTGCTTAGACTGAGGAAGGTCACCTCACCTCCCAGCAATTCATCGATCCACCAACTTGTGAGATCACCTCCAAAGATGGAGGAACAAGAAACCGAAGCGCAGAAACCGAGCTCAAACTCCATGAATTTTAATGAGAGTGGCTATAGAGTTGTAAAACATTGTATAACCTCTGAGTTTGAATATTGACCTGGTTAAAACAGTCAAACCTGAAAAGTTACCATCTAAAGGTACTTCATCAGCCTGTGCACAACTCATCAATTCTGAGTCTATTTTTTTCTTTGTACATTTTTAATAAGGATGGATTAGAAAACTGTCTCTGGCCTTTTTCCCTAAAAATAAATAAACACGAAGAGACAAGATGGATGAGACGAGGAGAAATAACCTTGAGGTAGACCAACATTGAATTTTTTTTCCAACCCAAACGCTTTCAGGAATACCAAGCCTCTAAAAGAGTGTGGTGATAGTAAATTTAATTCAACTAAATATGAAAATATTCTCAGTTTAAAAGTTTTAGCATTTCAGCTAAAGAAAAAAGTGCACCACCAGTTTCTGGTTTCAGGTTACACTTAAAAAATCGGTCTTTGTAATTTTTGGGTAAGTTTTATGCAAGCAGAAATACAGTATATTTAATGTTAGTTCTTGTATACACAGACCTAGTATGGCTCCATTGAAAAATGCAACAAAGAAAATTGGTTAAAAAAATGATGATAATGTTTCTTAATGGAAAGAGTACTTTTTTTTGCTGAAATAAGTTGTTTTTTCAACCAGGCTTTGGCATTTTGGCCTGTATTGGATTAAACTGGATTTGATCGGATTATAACAAACTAAGCTGATATGATTTTTTTAGCCTGTTAACTCTCTCTGCATGGCACCCTGAAATAACCTTGTTTTTAATTTGCGCCAAATTCCATCTTGCTAAAAATAAATAAATAAATAAATGCTGCAGTTTAAAAGGGAGAGACATGGAAAACTGTTTTCTCAACTTGCCATTTATTTCCATTTCTCAGACTCCAATCAATGTGGGCAAAATGCATTTAAAATCTACCATAAAATCCGAGCCATCTGGACGCCTAATGAAATTACCTCTATGAAGCTGCACTCTTCATTTACAAGAAGGTTTTGCTGCTTCGTTACAGAATTCATGTATTTACACATCCACAACCTATTTAACCACCAGGCAGACACTCTTTGCAAAGGAGAATTCATGGATATAAAGCAACTTGATAGACAGAAACATTGTGTTAATGCATAAACTGCTTTTAAATAGTGGAGCTAGAATGTTTTATATGGGGTACTTTGGAAATAAGAACTGCAAAGTGGAAGGCAATTTCAAATGAAAGGATCAAACTACTTTTTTATTATTGTTACAAATAATAAAACAGAAGTTATTTTGAGGTGCAACTATTAATTCTTAATGAAGCTTTTATTGATAATTTCTTAATCTTTGTCTGTACCGATTCTAATATTGCGCCCCTCCCTCCCCCTGAAGCTCCACCCCTTCTGCTTGACCTATATGATTCAGTTCCTCATAGTTTTTGTTGAACAGATTCATTTCTTAAAAAAAGGGTACTTTTGGTAATCTCGCAAATTGTGTTAGAATCCTGCTTAAAGGCATTTGTGCAATAGAATTTACCACCACACATTAGTAAGTTCTATAAATAATTGCTTTAAAATTTGAGAAAATGTGGCCACTATGATATCATAAGGTAGTTGTGTGATGCTATAAAGTCATTCGGTAACAAATTAAGAAAAGTTACGCCTCAGAATGTTTTTTTTAATACATTCTCAGTTAACATTTGTGTAAAACATTAAGATAAATGTATTATTTTTTCTGCAAATTAATCATTTTCAATTGCATGGTTGCTCTGTGCTGAAAAAACGTTGCTGTCTGCTTTTGATTTATTTATTTCAAGTATAGATCGTGAAAAATACAGGAAAAAACACACACATTTTTTAAACTCATTACAGAAATAATGAGATGCATTAATTAGAAAATAGAAAACAAACACAAAAACAAAGACACACTTATGTCAAATTTGATTCATTAGATATTGTAATTATTAACTAAAATCAAGTAGAGTTTGATTGATCACTTTCTTCAAAAGTGATTGTTGTTTGTAATTCTGCTGTTGACATATTTGAAAGACGAAAATTTTCCAGTTTTAAAATATGTTTACTTTTATATCTATGTTTCACTATTCTAACATCTATCGAGAAATTAAGGTAGATTATTCTTTTTTTATCTTTCCCCAACCATTTAAATGTACAGGCAAACATGTATGTATTTTGTTTGTTCTGTTATTTTCTTTTCTCTTTTGTTAATTCTTTCTTGGATTTATTAGCTTAATTAAAACCACTTAACTGCTAGTATTGTTTTTTTTTAAAAGTTATAGAATCTGCAGAAATTGTTTTAATCACAAGATGCTCATTAAATACCAAACAATGATGTTTTTTCTAACTTAAGTTGGATGAGGCTGTGTTGTTACATATAATTTATATATTTTAGCAGCTTTCTCAGTTTGTCCGCTTCTTTTAACCCAAAAGAAATGCAGCTCAGGTTTTCAGTGGTTCAGTGGCTTTTAGGGAATTAGGTATCAATTTGCAAGTCTGAGCGCAGATTGACTTTTTGACCGTTTAGAATGATGCCATAGAAAGTGCAACATGACAAGCGTATCAATGCATGCTGCAACACCAACTGCAAAACCGTCTGAGCCCGCAGCAGGATGAATCACAGAGAAAACACATTTACTCTTCTGCACTTGACAGAAAAAAAAACTGAGGGGTATCTATCTCAAAAGTCATGATCTCAATGCTAATTTCTCTCAGTTCAGGATTTTCATGGACTGACTGCAAAGTGTTATGCATAAGTTTCTGCGTCCAGGTAAAGAGGTCAGCTATTCCGGATTTAAATTTATGGCAGTCTCCCTTGAATGAATCTGCTGGTCAGTTGGACCCTGACTTTGATGCTACACCACTGTAACAATACTTGTTTTTATTCTCAAAAAGGCTTTGTACATTGAGATGGAGATAAATTCTGTGCGTAGAATATCGTCAGAACGACGACGTTAAAATATTGTTAGACTTTTTAGACGCATTTTTCTAAAAAAAACTCAATAAAAACCAAAAAAAAAAAAAAAATTAAACCAAGCACGGATCATATTAATATTTTATTAAAAGTCCAATTTAACAATAATATTCTAATTGAACATATGGCATGTCCAAAATTAAACACAACTTAAATATTTAATTTACTAAAAGAACTTGTCAATATTTTTTTTAAGACTTCAGATTTCAGTTACCAAGTAAAAGTTTCTCAAATTAGCCTCAGAAGAATTTATATCATTGCAATATTATTGATTGATATTTATTACTATATAGTTGGAGTGGAACTTTAACAAAAAATGGTTTACCGATGAAAGCAAGGCATCAGACGAACCTGTGAAGCAATAAATCGTGCAAGGTAACTAGATTAGAGAAGTGGATACAGCTCAAAGTGGAATATATTCATTTTAATACATTGCAATAAGTAAAAAAAAGTTGCAGGTAATCAGGATCAGCTCCATCCAAACAAGGTGATAGTAGTTAGAAAAAGAACAGGTGTGAAGTCATGTCAGACAGAAGGGATTACGCATTAATCAGTGGCAGGTGGGATAATTACAGAGGAGGAAGCAGTTAGAGGATGCTGACACTGCAGCTCATGAATGTGTAACTGGCCCTCAGGTCTCAGCATAAGCATGTGGGACCATTTAGTATGCTTCTGGGGAACCAACTGGGTGAAAAGAATAAAATGGAATTGTTCAGTGACTGTAGAACATTTAGGACATGGAAGGAGGCAGTGAATTGTAATGTATTGTCTCACCGAATCCTGATGTTAAGAAATGTATCTGGAGCAATAAACATTCTTTTTTCAAGGTTAGTTTATATTCATGTTCTGCTCTCTTCTTTATATTTTTGTAGGCTATCTATTAAAGTTTTAAAAAAATTACAACAGTAAAAGCACAAAAAATAAAGCAGAATCTTCCTGCAGAACACCTGGAGCTAACAAAGATCATTTCAAGCCACTAAATCACAAAATGGCTGTGGCTTCACCATAATGAGTTTGTATGGATGGGGTTTTAAAGTCTGGTCCACTTTGAAAAAATAGAAAAAAAGTGGATTAAATGTCTTCTCATTGCTAGTAGCAGAATGTTTGCCCCCAGAGCTGCTATGTATTCAAAGACTGTCCAGTGCTTCCCAGGGGATGTTTGCAGCATTTATATGCTGCATCCTGCAGTCTGTGTTTGTCCCACATCTTCAGATAAATATGACATCTTGCAATGTTAGTTATCATAACATAAAATTTGATCGAAATACTGATGCGGTCCACATTGTGCAACTCTCATTGCACACAAAAAATATATAAATAAATTCAAGATTCGATGAATTTTTTTTATGTCTTTACCACCTATTTTGGCTTTTTAGATAATGTAATTCAGCCAATGCTGTTAATCAAATGTATTTAACTCCTGCTGACATGCCATTGAACATCACCATTGAGATATACGGGTGCTGTTATAGTTGAATGGTCAAATCTATATGGGCTGTGTGTGCAGCTGGCAGGAAACACCATAGTTGTTGACTGATCTGTGAGCCCATAGACAGAAAATGTTCATGTACGCCATCCATTGCAGTTCTTCTTCAACGGGTCGATCATATTTCCTGTTTTCATGTCATCCCTTAGGGTGGACACCACTTATTGTATTTAGAGAACTGGACAGAACGAGAGTGATGTCATCCATAGAAAACGACATACTTCATTGCCATGTTGGAACCAGACGTTCTTAGGGATCCTTGATCGGTACATGTTGGTCGTAGTCTACAGTTGTGAGCAAAAAAGTGGGCTCGGGAAAATCTGGCAATCAAATACTTGCCAGTACAGTGGCTCAGGCGGTAGAGCGGGTCGGCCAATGATCGAAGGATAGGCGGTTCGATTCCGGCTCCCACCAGCCAAGTGTCGTTGTGTCCCTGGGCAAGGCACTTAACCCTACTTGCCTCCAGTGTGGCTCCACTGGTGTGTGAATGCGTATGAATGTTCCGGTGATGGTAAGAGGGGCCGTAGGCGCGTACTGGCAGCCACGCCTCTGTCAGCCTGCCCCAGGTTAGTTGTGGCTACAATAGTAGCTTACCATCACCAAGTATGAATGAGGTGTGAATGAATAATGGATGCACAATGTAAGCGCTTTGAGTGTCTTGAAAAGCGCCGATAAATCTAATCCATCATTATTATTATTATTACTTCAAACATTTAACGTGAGGCCACCTACTTTTTACTGAGGCAACTGATTGGTAGATTAGAACTTGAATAACTTGTGATAAAGAAAATACATAAAATAAAAAAATAGGTTTAGCAAGAGCATGTTAAAATAAGATACCAGAGCAAGAATAGTTATTCTGACAAACTTTTTCAATAGAACTCTATGGGATTTTGGGTTTCTGGACCAGCAGGTACTTCCTATTTGGAACACAACGGGAAAGGGAATCATCTGTCCACTTCTCTTTATATCATGCCCTCCACAATTCAAACTCCCGCAGCACCCGTACTGGTTAACCCCCAGACCGGTACACATTACTCAGGTAACTTGGACGTTAACAATCAGAGTTGGGTAACTTTTCAGTTACACTTTTTTTGTGCGTGGATATAAATCATTTTGCTATATTTTCTTTGGTATCAAAATCTTTGATCTCCGCCAGTGTACAGACACATTAAGTGAAGAAAATTTTACATTTTTTAATACAAGAATGAATGTTGAAATAGTCAATATAGTAATAGAAAAAAAACCTAAAAATCTATCTTTCACAGACTCTTCCTCGTTCTTGTACATTTTGTAAAGTACAACTTTCATATTTTTATGTGTTTTTCTTCAGTCTGTTGTGTTGAGCTCTCTTCTTTTCATTTCCACACCTGCCACTCATTTTGTTATTAGTTCAGACATTTTAACCACTTTGTTTTCAATTTGTCTTCACTTAGCCACACTGGAGGCAATTCAATCTGTGATTAGAACATTATTATTATTAAACCCATACTTTTTGCGGTAAAAATCCTTGCATTATTTATTCAGGCAAAAATTGCTTTAATTTTTTTTTTTTTTTAGAGTTTATAATTTTATTGTTAAAAATTTCTCCTTTGTAAATGTTGTATTTTGCATAAAAAATGCATAAAGTGTATCATAATTTATTCAAATCCAACAGAATTGAAAATTGAATCAAATAGTCTTAATTTCTGCTGTTGGTCAGTCAGGATTTGTCTTTTCAGTCAGTGTCAATTTTCTGCTTGTGGTTTTTCAATATACAATATAATATATTATCAGAATAATTTCTTTGCTTTAATCCTAATTCTGAAACAACGTGTAAAGGAGAAACACTAGGCTTAGAGAGCAATAAATACTTTAAGATTAGCAGCTTTAGTAAAGAGAGTCATTCTCCTAATGCATGGATATACATTCTCTCCTGGCTTTCCTTGTGCTCTTTTACTGTGGATTTTTACTGGGACGTTTTATGATGTTTGCATTGTTATTTTACGACGGGATTTTATTGGGTGTTTTATTGCAACACTGTCTACAACATTTCTTAGCCACAGAGGACATGAAACGCTGATGGTGTGAACCGAGGTCAGTAAAGCATTTTAAAGTGTAAGCAGTTGAAGTTAACATGCACTACTACTGTCTACAGATGATCCTCAGAAAGCCTTTGGGTTTATATTAAAGAGTCAGAGCACAGTGTATTAAATGACTGATGTTCTGCTTCTTTTTTTTTTCTCCTTTCTTTTGTTTCTACCTGTCTCCTGCGCAGCAAATGTCGAGTGCACATAAGTACAACCACTCATTTGCTCAGGCTTGAAAAAGGTGTGCTGAGAGCATATTGATTTTCCCCCCCATGTTAAAAAGCTTTTATTGACATGGCATTTTCTGCAGAGAAAAGGTTACAGAGGAGAAAAAGAGAGCAGGCATAAAATAAAGACATTGTGTTCAATGGCAGCTCTCTGTGGATTCACCCTGTTTTAGCCCACTTTAGTGCCATTGTCATCCTTTAAAAGAACAAAGTCGTTTTTTTTATTTTATTTTTTTATCTCCAAAATACCCGGACGTGTACCATGAGGGCATAAAACACAATCAATCTGAGAGGAACATCAAAAGAGCACGGTTTGAAGTTCTTTGTGGACAAAATCAGAAAAAAAGGTAAAGATTCAAGGGCATTCCGGGCTCACCATCAATCCAAAGGAGATTAGAGCTCCATAATGCTCAGCAAGGAAGTCTTTATAACCTTTTTAAGTATGGCTCATAATGATGATCTGTTCGTGAGACGCCATCATTTCTCCATAAAAAGTTATAAAGCTAACCCTCCCTCTTTGTCTCTGGAGAGCCCGGCTATGCCTTGCTGCTGACGCAGCACTAAATCACCTCTCTCCCATCCGTCTTCCTTCACCTCTGCCTTCTGCTCTGCCTCTAATGGAAAAACATCCTAATTGATCTGCCTCAAATTTTTCCCGATTACATCTTCGTCCAACCTATTTTTCCATTTTAAGCAACTGTCCTCATGGTTTCACTATCTTCAAAAGCTAATGCCTTGCTACAGAGCACATTATTCCCTTTTAAAGATTTGAAGGGTCATTTTGTTTCCTGTTACAAAAGGCAATTTGTATTTTCTGCTGAAAATATTTGACCATAATAAAACTGTGACTTCATACTGTTGAAATTGTGATGGAGTTTATCCAACAGCAGCTACTACATTACAAGTGCTGTAGATCATTAACATTGTAAACATTGTTCTGCTTCTCCTGGAGGGCGTTTCAGTTTGGCCACTAGGTGGCGATCACACTATTGCATTACACTTTATTCCAGAAGAAGAAGACAGTATGAGTAAAAAGATCACACATGGTTACTTTGAAAATATTTCCTTGAAAGATTTTGTAAAATTCATGCCTGCAAGTTTATAAAGATTTTCATTTAGTCAGGAATGTTTTTTAGCATTAGCCATCCAATGGGAAATCCCATTAAACTTTAGTATCAAACTAGCGGACTTTAGCTTTATGTGCCAAATTGATTCATATTTTTATGAATCAATTATTGATCTGTTAAGCTAAATCTGTTCAAATCGATTTTATCAACCCAGCCCTATAAACAACTACTACATTATGGCTGTGGTGCAGTGATGGGGCGGTCTAGGGCGGTCGCCTAGATGGCTAGAGTTAGCCATCTAATCTAATCTGAACACTAATGGTGGACAACTTCGACAGCAACAAAATAGTCTGAGATATCTAACAGACGTTTTGTGTCTGATGGCATTCAAACAAAATATTGTTGGACTGTGGGAGGAAGCCGAAAGTGCCTGGAAAAATCCACGCACAAAGAGAATATGTTGACTCAACACAGAAAGGTCCCAGCTGGGATTCAAACCAGGGGTGTCATACTATGGGGCAAAAACACTAACCACTACGCACACCACCTGGTCTTAAGTTCACATTCTGAAATGATCAAAACATTATAGCATTTTGAGTGCGTTGTATATTTTTTAAGTTTTCCTCAAAAGCTATGCAGTTATTTAATGTAAAATCACCATCTCAACATTCAAAGCAGATATACAGTAGGTTCAGGAATCTGGGATTGGTAAGATCAAATATAACCACGTTCTTCACAAAGCTTGAGGACTGTCGCTGCCTTTTTACCCAAAGCCTTAATTTCAAAATGCTGCTTTACTCTCCAGATTGGATATCTGCAATGGTAATATCTGCAGAGTCCTGCAGTAATGGAAAAGTAGATGACTCTCAAGTGAATATTTTCCAGGACAACACTGTGGATTGCCAAGAAATCCACTGGGGAGAAAAAAGGCTTAATATTCATGATACTGAGGAAATAACTGGACCTCGGAGAGAAATTCAGAGCTTATGTTTTGTTCTTTCAGAGTACAGACACACATATAGTTGTCACTGAACGTTTGCACAGTTGTGTTGCGCTCATTATTAGGCCTGTGACTGCAGAGTGATGGATGTTCCACGTTAGCTGAATGTGACAAATGCTCCAGACTGTGAAACTAAACAGATTATTGCAGAACAAAGCACCTGTCAGGTTCCATTAATAATTGAAACACTCTTAAACCCTAAAAAGGATATTTACAATAGACGAGGCTAAATGTTTAATGTCCCGGCTGCGCTTTGGAGGTTTCAGAATTTACAACTGCTCCTAAAACTTCGGAAACTCCCAATTAATTATGCAACTTTTAAACGGCACCCTTGGCTGCTGTAATGTTCAGAGCTCAAAAAGATTTAACCTTTAAATGTGAAAGACCTAACTAGAATACATAAAGCACAGAAGAAATTAGGTTTTAAGCACACGGAAACCTTTGTAAGTTTTGTATATAATTGTGCAATATTTACATTTCCTTTATTAGGGTGCTGCTTTGATTTGATTGAGGTTTTTTCCCACTTTACTAACACACATTAAAGACCCACTCCAATGAAAATTATGTGTTTGGTGTTTGTAACATGCACTTGTTGCATTTTTATCATGACAGGGTAAAATAATGTAAGATTAAAACTGTGTTTCTAAGTATTTCTTTAATCAAAATCATGTTGGATCAGTAGGAGATGAAAACCAGCAGTTTGAAAAAGCTCGGGTTTGTGAAGCAGCGAAAAGAGAAAGATAGAGATGCTGCATTTTGCAAATCCTTGTCAGGATAGTGCACTTATTCAAACTTTTTATTTTGCTGACCAATTTTGAACATCTGTATCAGCATCAGGTTCAACACTATAATGCTACTTTGGTACGGTTGTCACGTGCTGCAAGGCGGTTACTGGGGACGCCATGGCTATGGGGTACGGAGAAAAGTGTTTGTTACATATAAATCATTGTGAAAACACTGTGAGAAGTAATGTTTATCGCATTAAAAGTTGTTTTAATGAGAATGCATTAATCTGATCACTTTTTACAGAGATGCTGTTGCTTTGCTGCTCCACGTTTGACTGCTACGGTGGCCGTTTTGGTTCAATTGTTCCGGTTCCAGCACGGACCGTATTCAGACTGAGGAATTTCAGAGTGAAACAAAGTTCAGTACGATTGGAAACGAACTGAGATTACCTCAAAAGATTGGTCAGAGAGAGGTTTCTGGTCCTGGACCTGGGTCCGCTTGCACGTATTCAGTTTGTTCTGGATTTTTGGGGAAACAAACGCTGGTTCACTTTAAGCGGACCGAAGGTGTCCAGTCTGAATACACCCTAAGAGATCCACTAATTACTTCATTTTTCTCACCAAGCTGCCATCTGACTCAAATCTGTATGGGTGGATGGCTCTGAAATTGCCCCCCCCCTTTTTCCCCTGCGCTAATGTTAGCTTGTGCTCCAAAAGTGCTATAAGCTAGGGGGAGAGAGTGTAAACAAAGAGCTGATGCGAAATTAGCTGAAGAATAACTTGCAGTCCAACCCAGAGGCACATTTCTAATGAACTACCGACGCTCTACAGAAATAGTCTTAAAAACCAATAGATTTTTAAATTTTGGGCAAAAACGACATAATCATAATTAAAAGACCCCTGGGAACTATTTTACAATAGAAAAAAGTAAATTTGTAGTTGGAGTGGGATTTTCAAGGTTTTTTTTTTTTAACCTTTTAGGTCACCAAATATAATTCTTATTTTTTTACTAAAATTACTCCTGTCCTCTAATTTTGTGTGGTCATTACTCCAGCACACCAAATTTTCCCCCAAGAGCTCTTAACTCCAGAAATCATGTAATTAAAAAAAAAAATCCTACAATTTATCATTTTTCAATCTCCATTCTGATGCCTTTAAAACAATCTGAAGTACCTTCTTTTAACCCCAAGCTATCTTAACTTACCGATTTCAAAGACAAAAGTGTATTATTTTTTATTGCTGGAAAGTAATTTAAGAGTCAAGAGGTTAAATACTAGCAGTAGCTGAAACACCATAAAAACAAGTCCATACCAGTGGTTTTTGGAGCAGGTTAAGTGAAGATCTCTGATCCTACTTGAGCTTCCTGCTGAGTTTTCATTGTTACCACCAACAATTCTGATGGTCTCCCAATTCTTCAGAGTGTCGCTACGACTTCATCCATGAAATCTGCAGTTATAGAGTAAATGCAAGATATATTAATATTTTACGTAGCACATTTTAGCAAAAAAAAAAAAAGCAATTTCTAGCTCTTAGAAGTCAGTTGAATTTGTTGCATTGCTCTTGGCACATGGAGTGCATTTAAGCGATGCACTTAAAGTAGCTTAAAATAGCTTGAAGAGGATTAGACTGAAGGAAAGAAGGTATTCTGGCTTTTTCAATATTTGCCGGTTCCATCTGTCTCCATAAGCTCCTGACTGATCTGAGAGCAGCAAACTGCTGTGGCGTGAAGATAAAGCTTCACCTGCCAGCTATGCTCATCACTTTGTGTATAGAAGTGTGTTTGTCACTCTGAGCAAGGTGGCTTCATTCAAGCCTGCTGAGATAATTGGTTTTCAGCTAGCCAACTCAAAAATCCTCACTACACAAAACCTCCAGCAGAGATGACAGAGCATATCTTTATAAAAGATATTTATAGAAGAAAATCACCAACTGTGGAAAATTAGGATTGATCAACAAGTGTGCCTTTTCTGTCTCATCAGTCGCACAGAACAGATCTGTGTATATATTTAGAACTCATCAAAAAATTGAATTGTTTTTTATATTTGATTTTACAAGCCTGTGGTGTTGTACAAACTATACTACTATAGGTTATTAGGAGTGTTTATTTTCATAGTTTGTTGTATTTTTATTGAATATTAGCACTAAAATAAGTTGAAAAAGGTTCACAAAAATGGAGAATGGAAACGTTTTCTAAAAACAGAGGCTTCTTTTCTGATGTGGAAATTTAGATTTTTTTCTTTTTTTTAGTTTTCAGAATAGTTTTTACTTTTTCAGTCTATTTAAACACCCTCTTTGATAAAAATCCTGTTTAGGGTTTTTTAAAAACATGTTCTTGTGGCATTTTCCTCATGATGAAGGACATAAAATTTGGCTTAAAATACAATTTCTAAGTATTTCTTTCTTCAAATTGATGTGAATCAGACGCAATAATGACGATGGGGAAAGCTTGTAGGTGTGATGTAGGTGCTGCTACGGCAAGCCACAAACTCCCTGCTCTGCTCTATTCCGATGCATCCAGACAATTAGATTCGTGTTCGTTTTTGTTTTCATCATCCGAACTGGCATTTAGCTCAAACTATAGCTTCAGCTCCAATATTGCTTGCCATTTTTGTTGCACCGCTAAAGTTAGGTTTGGAGTTACGAAGGCCTGTAAGCTAGCAGGAGAGAGTGTAAACAAATGGATGTTGGGAAGTAGGGGCAGGGTTACGCTGAGCCAATAGTCTTGCCCACAACTCATGGGGGAATTTCTAATGAACTACTGCCACTCTGCAGAAACTGTCTTAGAAAATGACAGTTTTGTTATTTTGGCTAAAAATTGAATAATCATTAATAAAAAAAAAAAAAAAAACACTTGAAATGCTTTGAAAATAGCTCAAAAGATGATCGGAGTGGGACTTTAAGGTAGGGATGTAGGGAAAAATTGATTTGGCAATATTTCACGATATTTTATTTGGCGATACTTGTATCAATTTAAAATGCTGATGAGACAATATTTAATTAATTATTTGAGAGCGTTCTTAAGTTTCTTACTTTTGTTTTCCATCTCAACTACAACTGCTAGTTGGCAGCACAGCAAACTGAACCTCTTTGAGAAGGTCTACACTGCACCAAAACAACAAGATTGAAAGCATGTGTTTTTTGTTGTTATGAGACATGTACTACTTAGTTTTTTATGGAATGGGTACCGAACCAAAACTCTGTGCCACGTTGCTGCCAGTGTCATATAAAAACATGGATTGGGGTGCTGCGTAGCAGGCTCAGATAAGAATGAGTGAAGCAGTGCAGCAGTGTAGCGGGTCATACACGAAACCAGTCAAAATATTGTTGGTGAAGAAGGCGAAAGTACTGCTGAACTTCACAGTAAAAGGTTCAGAATTACAAAAGTACACTCTTGGGATATATCATGATATGTATTGTATTGTGAGACATGTATCGTGATATGTATCGTATAGCCAGACTTGTCAATACACACCCCTACTTTACAGACTTGGTCAGGTTCTAAACTTGGTTTCTGCCCAAATCACTATACTGACACGATGCAGAATTAGGCAGCACAACAAATTATAAATTCACAACTGGCTGTCAAAGCAAGACTACAGCTCCACAAATGCACACCAAACTGCCAGAAGCTTGTTGCTGATGGGACACAAAGTCATTAAAAATAATGTTTGCTGATTGCAGAAAACCAACAACTCAAAATGATTCCTGACTACAAAAACAGTGAAAATCTTTCCCAAAAGAGTTAAATGTAAACTCTTCAAACTTTCTGAGAATCTTGATTCAGTCTGAGTGAGCATGTGCCATTTTGTGACCTGTTATACTGTAGCTCAGCTTTCATCTAAACTGGTAAACTTGTGACGAGAGTGAGGACGGTGCTTTCATCCATTCAGGCCAAAACACAAGAAGATTCTGATTACTTACATTCAACCAACAGAAAGCTTTGTTTTTCAACGCTGTTCTCCATTCGTCTTTCGTTCTCAGAAATTACAGGAAGTGCAAAAGGAAGTGAAGTTGCTTAGTGCACTCGTTTTCGTCACCCTAAGACTTCATAGAGTTTTCTCAAGGAAATGCGTTTAGGGGAGACTCTAGGTGCCATTACACACGTGAGTGTATCTCACTCGATGGAAGGAGATGTTAGCAACCTTTTGTTGACACTGTGAAAAGATCTTGGTGTGTAACCATGGCAAGAGCTTCGGTGATCAAACTTCTCCTCCTCGTCATCCTCACCTTCATTCTTTGTCTCCCAGAGTTCTTCACTTTACACAAGGGTGAGTCTTTTAAACCAATTTTGAACTTTGTTGCCTCATACAGGAACTAAGAGCTCACAAGACAAAACGCCTTTTTTTCCGTTTCTGAAATATAAAAACCTTTTTAAGCGGACTGTTATAACCCTGCACGTTTCTGCACAGTTTGAAAACATCTCTGTGTGTTGTGTTGAAGGCAGTGACTTATGAGAGCAGCCCTGGTTTAACCCACAGAGAGATTTCTTTTGTTTATTCCTCATTGTCTGTCTGTATGTCTCTGCTGTCAGATACAAACTGCTGTAAACAACTTTCATTTTAAGATCCTCGCTCTGATGTCTGACTTGTGAGGACTTTGGTGTTTTTTTTTCTTCTGCCTGGTGCCTGCATCCACTGAGAGATCTTTGTGGATTGTTATTCTTTTCATCTTTTTAGTGTTGAAAGTGAATTTCCAATGCCTTTCATACCGACTCTGTGAAGAAAAAGGAAACCAGGTGAAGGAATGGAGGAGTGGAGGACCAGGAAGTGCTGAAGATGAGAGAGAAGATCTTTGTGATCCTTTTTCAACTTCAGTCCATGAACGGTGGGAGCAGATCTGTCAGCAGAATAATCAAAGCAGCTTATTGGATTTGGCACTTAAATCGTGGAATAGGGATCCAAAAACCGGTTGGATCATGTGTGAATCAGACAGAGATATGCAGGAGTTATACCACAGCTCATCCTCAGGTACGTTCGTCTTGCTACAAAAAGTTTTAAAAGTGAAGAGATACTCTCTGCCTAAAGCCTTATCTACATGCACCCAAATGAGGGGGTTCATAAAGTTTCACCTATTTTTCACCAGCAGACACCCTTTATCCACCCATAGGGCAGTCTTGACTGAAGCTTAAAAGGCAACAGTTTCATTATCGTTTGTAAATAAAAATGAATCAGGGTTTTGTTTAAAACTGCAGTTTTACTGCGTGAACTGTTGGGGTTTGTGAAAAATATTATTGTCAACATTTGTTTATGTGGCACTTCTGTAAATCGAGTGTTAAAATGCATTAGGAGCCGCCTTTTTCCAAGTCATCTGTGCAGAAAACAGCAGACTGCTTCTAAGTTGATGAGTGAGCGAAATCTCTGAAACTGCAACGCAGCGTGACAAAAAGGGTACAGACAGACATCTAAGACAGTCACGGTTTTATTTTTGCATAATATAAGACAAGTGTTCGATAATGGTGTGGGCCATAGATTGGTACCAATTACTGACATTTACACAGTTGCATTTACCGGTGAACTTTTTATAAACAAAATAAAAAACTTTTCACAGTAATTCTATCCATCCATCCATTTTATTAACCCATTATATCCCATTTGGGGTCACTGGGATGCCAGAGCGTCTTCTGGCTACTGTTTGGCAAAGGTGCGGTAGTCCCTGGATAAGTTGCCAGTCTGTCGCAGGGCACACAAGCGATTGTCCTAAGAGATAATTTAGAGTTATCAATAAACCTATGAAGCATGTTTTTGGACTGCGGGCCAAAGCCAGGGTGCCAAGAGAAAACCCATGCATGCACGAAGAGAACATACTAAATAAGTGTCCCACCTGGGATTTGAACCAGGACCTTCCAGCTGTGAGGTAAGAGCGCTAAGCACTGCACCATCGTACAGCCCAAAACTAAGCTTACTGCATGAAAATTTGTTTACTTCTATTTAAAAAATTAAATAAAATGTATGAAAATAATCTAAACTTTTGCTTGGTTAAATTATACTATAGTACATTTTTGTGTGTTATGTATAAACATCAGCACAAGATTTATTGTCACTAAAAGCCAATAAACGAGATGTTCCTTTGGAGTTTTCTTGTATTTGAAAATACTGTTTAGAATTACCAGCATTTGGATTGTAATTGTTTGTTTTATGTTCTTGAATTTATTTTTATGAGGACTAAAACCCTAAAGAGCAATGAATAGTAGGGCTAATATAAGTTATAAGCGCTTATGAGATGCAGTGTGGATTGTAACAATAGCAATTTTTTTTTTAGGTTTTTGTGTATTTTTTTTTTATAAATAAACTGAACAGAATTTCAACCGTTTTTCAGTATTTGTAGTTCTTTCATTACTAACTTTTTTACTTTTGGTATTAATTGCTGACTACATTATATTTCTATCCAAGTTATAGTGTTTTTAATGCTTTTCTTTAAAGAAATTAAAAATAAATATATTTTAAATACTATTATGTTTCTGGTGGGGTAAAATAGAGAAATCACATTGCAGTGTCTGACTTAATTTAACAACTTTGTTGTCAGACAAAAAATTGTGGTTAGAAAAGATTTTATGTTGCGACTCAGAGCTGGTGAACATAGGATTGTATTTCTTTACAATATATTGTGACAAAATTAATGAAATCTCTCATGTTTAATGCAAGAATTGTTGGCTTTTTTAAAATCTGCAATAATCGCCTTATGACAAAAAAAATAGAGTTTTATCAAAACCTGTGCACAAAAACTAGAAAAAAAAATATCTGTTAAATTCAATACGACCAGATGTTTTAATATTTTTCACCTTTTCTTTAACAGACGTGGAGTTACTTTTGGAGGCGTCGCTGGAACTTCAGCTCAGCCAAACAGAAAATCTCTCTCTGACTTTGTACGGACATAGTAATCAGGACTCCTTACAACTCCATCTTCCTGAAGAGAGAGGAGTTGATGGAGGCGATGATGAAGGACAGAGGGAGGTTTTCCACTGCTGTCTCCCTCCGCTGCCCACGGCTAAATCAGCCAATCAAAGCCGCTGTCTCCTGTGGTTCGCCAATCAAACTCTTTTGAATGGAACAGCAAAGGAAAAGCTGCCATGGAAACGGATGCAGACAGGTTGGTGTTGGCATGAGGGACCAGCATTTCTTTGTATCCCCATGTGGCTAATATGACTTCACTGTAGGACAGGAGAAGAAAGAGAAGAGCAATAAGGGGCTAGGCAGCTGGTCAATCAGTTATTGTTTCATGCAGAACTGCCAAACTCTCGTTCCCCTTGGAGTCAATTTGTTTCAATCCAACAAATTTCCTCCAGCTCTCAGCTGTGACTTTTATTCCTCCTCTTCCCTCATACTCCGTGATCTTTCCAAGACCATACTCTATTTTAATCTGCTCTACCTCCTGTATTGATTTTGGCCTGCTTTCATTCTGTTCTGCTCACCAGCACTCCCTCATACTTAAAGCTGCATTCATGTTATATTTCTCCATTGTACATGCTGAAGTCCTCCTTTCATCAAATATTTCTACAGTTTTTAACATGTACTTGTGGCATTTTGCTGAAAATTAAGATTAAAGTTGCATTTCTAAGTATTTATGTGAATCAAAAGGAAGCTTGTAGCAGTGACATGGAATCTGCAAACCACAAGCTCCCTGCATCACTGTTCTGATGACTTCCAGACAAATAGATCCATGTGCGTCTTAGTTTTCCTCGTCTAAGCTGTTATCTGAATCAAAAATGTACAACAGGATAGCTCCAATTTTGCTAGCCATATGTGTTGCCCCGGTAACATTAGATTGGGGTGTGAGGGACTGTAAGCTAGCGGAAGGAAGTGAAAAGAAAGAGCTGATGGTGTGGGAAGGCTTACACTGCACCAAGAGACACATTTCTGCAGAAACCATCCTAGAAAACTATTGTTTAAACATTTTTTGGCATAATCATAATTAAAAGATTGCTGGAAACACTCTTACAATTATTTAAAGATGATCAGACTTTGACTTTTCTTGCTTGCAGCCGTTTTTCATCTCATTCACTTTTGTACCATTTTTATATTATTTTCCATCATACAATGATCATCCTCTAACATGGTGTACTCTCTTCTGAGCAGCTATTTCTTTTATCTTGGATCAGTAATAAATACTTGTAATTTTTGGCATTTATAATGAAAAGATCTGAAGCTGGCTGTTGTGGGAAATGGTGATGGAGTCTGCATTGATGAAACAATTAATCCGCCTTAGGCCAATGCAAAGATAATGATATTAAGAGCTGTTAAGGTTCTAGATCCATTCTGCTTAAAGTCTTACTCTCTCTGTTTCCCAGATGAATGGCACTGTGTGTACCGGGCGGTTTGGTTGGCTCTTCTGTGTGTGGTTTTGCTCATTTGCCTTATAACCGTGATTGGACAAATCTCCTGGGTCACTAGATTAAAAAGTAAGGAACACAAACGCACACCATGAGCTCAGGGGACTGGTTTACTCTAATAAGGAAAACATAATGTTATTTTTTTTGACAGAAAAACCCAAGGTGCAGCCAAGTCTTTACAGCACCACAGGTCTGCAATTAAATGGTAAAAAAAAAAAAAAAACAGAGTAACATGACAAAAGATTGTCAGCTTTTCCTTAGTTTTCTATGAAAATATATTTGTACATTTGGAGCATTTTCTAACATTGAATCTTTTTCTCAAGGTGTTAATCAGCAAACAAAAACCACAACCTTTACAGGTAAATTGGATGATTATTAACTTTGCATCAAAAGTTTAACATTAGTAACTTGTTTTGCAACCTTAACCTTTATATTCTAATATGAACAGCCATCAAACCACATCAGTTTTTGCCTCTGTTTGGTAAGTCTACTAAACTGTTAATAATGGATAAATAGTAATATGTTTTTGTTGCTTTTGACTGACACTTTTTCAATTATTAGGGTTGTCACCAATTCCAGAAGATATCAGTCAAGGTATGAGCACACACACTTGTTTGTTTTTCTATCCTTGTGTAGACATTAATTCCCTAACACTGGGGTCTCCAACCTGAGGTTCCGGAGGCACATGTGGCTCTTTTATCCCCCTCATTGTGGCTCTTTGACTTTGAAGAAAACTCTTAGTGATTTGAATAATTAATAGGTTTGTAGTTTTGGTTAATTTATTTTAGTTTATTACGTTTTGTGGTGGTTTATTATTAGAATACGCTTAAAGCACATGCGTATCTTCTGCTGCACAACTGCATCTAATTGCAGTTCAAAGGCAAAGTACTTAAAGCACATCATTGCATTTTCCTGTAATAAAAAAAAAAGATTCTACACTAATGTCGTCATGTTTATATTTAGTAGTAAAAGAAAAAAAAATGGTGAAAAAGCTTCAATAATGATAGAAAATGCCATGTTTAATTTGGCTTTCTTTCTTGCGTTTTTAGTTCAAGTAAATCTGCTGCATCAGGAAGAGCTTATTTGACACAGGGTGCATTTTATTTTGAAAGGAACTTATTTGTGCTGATGTCAAGAGTAAAATAAACTACTGTACATAGAAAAAATATAAACTTTTATCATTCAATTGCTGTAAATATGTAAACGTACATAAATGTTATTTTTGTTACTATACGGTTAGAATTTGCAGCTCTTACTGGGTTTTGATTAATAAGAACCTCAACCATATTGTTCTTTTAGTGTTAAAGATTGCAGACCCCTGACCCCATCTCCAAATATCACCACTGGGTGTCTAACCCTATCCCATACTCTAATAATTAACCACAACTTAATTCCAACCTTGACTGTAGAAACAAGTTTTAAATGACTGTCAAAGGACAGTCCTCACAAGGATAGAAATACACATACAAACATCCACACACATTCACACCTCTTAATTTAATTTTCAGTGTATTTTTCTTAACCTAGCCTTAGCCTGAAATCTAAAGTGAAGTTTAATTCCTTATACTGCTAAAGTTTGCTATAAGGACTAGGCTAATTGGACTCAGTGTCCTCACATTGAGCTGTCAGCTGCCCGGTCCCCACAAGTATAGAAAGCCACGTTCATGCACATATGCAGCAGTGACCTTCAGTTTCTACAGTATGTTCCTCTGAATCTATGGTGTTACGAGTTGTTGTTGGTAAAGGTTCTCTTTCACTTATAGCTGAGTCGTGGGCCCTGGACTGATTTCCTCTTTTCTTGAAGGATTTATACACCATTGTAGTGGTTTCCTTAGACTGGACTTAAAGGCAGAATCCAAATTGCTTCCCTATCACTCCGGGTACACCCTAGAGCTCCAATTGAAGGGACATTTGGAGCTGTAGTGGTGTCCAGAGGTGTTTTTAGGGGGAGGCTGTAGGGATTTGGGTGTGGCTGTTCCTCCGCCAGTGGGGTGATCTGTGTCATGCTTATGTCATGGAGGAAAACCACATTGTGTGTGCTCTGAAGCACAGAAACTCACATGTAAAAATGAGTTTTTGTTTTATCGTGACTTTTTAAAGTTATAAATACCAATAAACCAATACTGTTATGGATTTTCAAAGTACTGGCAGCTACATCAGATAACAGGCGACTACAGGTGACTTCAAATCCTAATTTAAAGACATTTTTTCCATATCTCTCCACTTGGAGGGATAACATGTAGGGATAGAGAGAAGCCGTAGGGATAGGGAAGCAATTCGGACTCAGACAAAATTTTCTTGAAACATTTCAAGAAAGAAAATTTTAAGTTCATAAGTCATGGCTCAACTTCCAAACTACTTGCCCTAAAAGTTATATATGTTTCAAATTCTCCAGCACTGCCCTCAAACTATAGCTGCATGTAATTGAACCTTTTTTTTTTTGTTAATTGTCTCCGTCTACATTCTTTTGATAATGCAGAAGATCTGTCATATGAAGATGCTGACCTCAGCTACACAGGTAGGCTTCACTTTTTTTTTTTAAATTTTACCTTAAATTTAGACATCTTTACTCAACATGAACACAATTTAAGAGATCATACATACACAGCAAAAACATAATCTCAAGGAGGTAAAAGCCCCTTTTTGTTTCTCCTTTTCTTTTCTTGAAGAAAAAGAAAATCTTATGCTGAGAGAACACGTTTTTTTTCTTAAAATAGTTATTTTTGGTAAGATATTTTTTCTTACCACATGGGCAGATTGTTATCTTTTGCTTATTTAAAGAAAATCTGCCAGTGGAGTGAGAATTCTTACTTATTTCTAGTACCTGATTTGGCAGGGTTTGAATTTTGCTGGAAAGAGAGGGATTTAGTTTTGACAATAAACTGAGGTTATGCGTTTACCGGTACACTAAATCTATCATAACAAGCAAGATAAATTAAATAACTAATCTAAAATAAATAATGTATTGCAAACATTGATTCGATTTGCATGTAAAGATAAGACTTTGGATAAGAAATGGCTTTTGTTAAGTAGGCAAATACACAAACAACTTAATTTTCATGCAATATATACATATATAAAGACATAAAAATATTTGGTTAGATCTCATCCACATTTAATCATTCATTGCATATTTAGTGTCAACTGTCAGGGTTATACATTTACAAATTAACTGAATAAAACAATAACTGAATAGCATCTTTAAGCTTTTATTGGTTCAAAATAAACATTTAAAATGTTTTAAACATTATCTTCCTCAGCAAACCTCCACCATCGTGGGCATCTGCCACCCTCATCCTTCACAGAGGACTAGTTGCTGAACAAGCACCTGAACGGTTTTCCAGCAAGACAAGCATACATTCAATTAAAATAACATCAACAAGAAATAAAAAGATGATGGATAAAACATGCTAACATTTTCTCACTCTTTTGTATTTTTAGAAGTGGTGTCAAATAAAATCTCATATTTTTGTCAAACAGACTGTTCACTTATGTGTAGCTCAGTTAAATGTCTGCAGGAAGGTATAGAGCAAAACAACACCTTGTATTAGTAAAAGACACTTGACAGAATAGAATTATAACATTTTCTTGCCTGTATCAAATGTGCATTAAAAAGCGGAGGATCAGAGGTAAAGGGATGCCAGAATTCATTCACAAGAAAGAGATGCGTCTGAGGCTGCTGGAAGCACATCCCAGTTTCACTTCATTTTCGGAGGAATATGATGTCAAAGAAAAGAGAAAACACTTTTTGACAATTTTGAAAATTCCGTGTCGCCAGGGAGGCAAAGGTGTTCAATGAAATGATCAAATGCAACCCTGAAACCTGTTGCCTGGCAGTGAGTGCACTGAAATATTTGCAGGGATCTTTCAAATAGTGGTGAAGGAAGCCTTCCATGGGTCTAATGCTGTGCAGCACTTACTCCGTGTTATCAGGTGGTGCAATAGGGAGCTTGTATCCGGGATCACAAGTTCTATCCAATGTAGATAGAAAAAAAAAATTGTTCCTGATTATTTACAGCATGTTCCAAATTATATTATTCTAGGATTTTCCAAATGATCAGAATAGCCTCTCAGAGCTGCTGTTTCTATGTGAACTGCCCCCACCCTCAGAGATATTTTGCTCAAGGATGGTCCATCCACCGCCCAGTATTCCATCCATCTGGACCATCCATGGTTGCGCGACAGATAAACCAGCAGCTTCAAATATGTGCTTGTTGCTTTTAAATTGCATTTTAGCAGCTGCTCTCTTAATCTGATGTATTTGTCTGGCAGAAATCTTCCTCATTCTACCTTTATGGGCTCTAAATCTGCAACAAATCTCTTAATTGTACGAGCCACACTTAGGTTTTCATGAAATATCAAAGGTTTGAATACCTTTTTCAAGGCATTTAACAACTTACTGCTTTTCGGCAGCAGAGATCCTCGCTTCCCATATTGCCTGAAAATTATGGTCTGCTTCATAATTAGGAGCTTCTTTCTTTAGTAGTTTTTCCTTTAATTGAACTCACCTGGCAAACTAATTATCACAGGTGTCTGAGACTGATTTCAGGGATCCAAAGGCCCACAGACAGTTTCCCTAATGACTTTAATTTGAAAACAAATACATTTAAATGCAATTGTACGGACTGTAGAATCAGCAAATTTTTTTATATAATGCGGCATAAAGCACTATTTTTGTTAAACCAGACACTACCCCTACTTTTATATTTGGCAAAAGAAATCTTTTAAGCTGAAGGCCTCTTGTGATGAACAGATTTTACTTTTACAATCTTAATCTTCAGACACACGTGGTGTATACTTGTTTAAAACCCCTTTGTATTTATGGCTAAAATTTATATTAATTATATTTGCATACTTTTTTTGTTGGACTGGACAGAAAAGCGAAGGTTACATTACACCTTTAATGTACACAGTGTGAGAACAGGACAAAATAATTTTCTTACAGGTGCATTACAATATTTTAAGTGAAATCGTATATGAGGGCGAAACACAAAGTAGTTGCGTCATATAATTTAACATAGCAAAAAATATGAGACGAGTCTAATACTGGAGTTTAGAATGAAACCAAAATTCACGTCACACATTTCATTAGTGTTTTACGTTGTATCACGTCTACATCAGACAAAGTCTGGAGTGCAAGAAAATTGACATAAATAAATCGCATTATTGTTGTCTGAATTTGCCAGTTGAGAAACATTCAATCTAATGCAGATTGAAGCATTATATTAACAACAAATATAGACAAAATAACATTAATAGCAACTAAGTAGTACGATTTATCATCTGGCCTCTGTCAGTTAATAATTCTGCATACTGTTTTTTTCTTTAGTTAGTTTTTTTTCTGTGGTTTTGAATTAAAGCAGCTCATGTAGAAAATCCCATGTCTATAATTATCATTTTAACGTGCGTTACTTTAAGTGAACTGGTCGTTTGTGAGGTTGTGTTAATGCTGGGGTTGTGCTGCAGGTTCTCCTGTAGGTCGCCCTTGCTGGCTCTGGATGTGGGAGATCTGCAGGACTGGCAGCAGCAGCTGCAATGCATTGTGGATGTAGTTGGTACTATTGGCACCCTGCAGACAGAAGACAAATATGTTTTTTTTGCACTTACGCTACTAAAAAAAAAAACATAAAAGATGCATGTTTTGATTTAAAGTTTTAATACAAATTCCTTATCAAAGTTTAGCTTTAGCATATCTTTGCTTAAAGATTTATCTTGAACTTAAACAATAAATGCATCAGAAGTATTAAAGTCTACACTTTGAAAAGCAGAAAGAACCAAACATGTTGAACAAAAATGTCACCTCTAAAAGCACGCTGTCTATAAATGGATTCAAGTCCTCTGCTTTCCTCTGACCCTGAAAGAGAGACGTTAACACGGGATGAGACCTTCAGGGATGATCAGTCCTCACACTGCTGCCACTACCTGGATGAGGACTTTACTACATGGGAGGTAACAGACATTTTTGAGCCAAAAATGGATTTTGGATTTTGTTTCGTAAGCCCAGCAGCTGCTGTCCATGAAACAAAATTTGTTCTTCACACATCGACGAGTATTGATGCAAATATGCATCAATCCATTATTATTATTATTATTATAATTAATTAAAACAAACAAATATGGGAAACCAGGGTTCAATTCTCAAAGGGCACAATAAGCTTAATCCAGTGTGGATATCTAGTCAAGACCTTTTACACTACCAACTAACTATGCAGCCACAGGGGGCCCAAGTCTGGGTCTCCCTGAGAGGTAAACAACATTCTAATATTTATGGACACTCTTTCTTACCCCAACAACGAGGAGTGCATCAGAGAACATCTTAGACAAACAAGTCACCTCCTTACACATGGCACATGTCAGCCTAAAATAATAAAAAGAAAAAACAACAAACAAAAAAATGTATGGATTATTATACTTAAGTTTCAATTCAATTCAGTTTTATTTATTTAGCCCAAAATCACAAAGGAAATTTGCCTCATTGGGCTTCAATGTTAAGTCACACAACTCTTCCGGTTTGTCACAAAAACTCCAACAACTCAAAGACTAATATACATATATATGCTGTATATATACACACACACACATACATAAATTATTTGTTCCTTTTATTACCTTAAAACACCTTAAGTAGGACGATTTAGATTTAGATGTGGGTATTAGTGTTTGATCTGTGGGGATTGTCTCAAAAAGAAATATAAACATGCAGGGTTGCACTGTGTGTATGCATAAATATACCGGTATATATGTGTAAGTGCAGTATATATAAATATGTGTATATACATATGTCTGTAAAAATGATGTCGGTTCACAAGGAGAAATCCCACCAACTTGGAGGAGTTTCCTTGCTGCACTTGTGCAAATTTAACAACATCTGTTTGTTGATGGACATAATCAGGGACATTAACAGTAAATTTGCATTTAATACAGCAAAAATGTTGTGTCATAAAATACATGGAGACAGCTGTGAAAGTAATTTGATCCCAGCTGCTTGCAAAACACAGGTATGCTAGCAACTAAGGTCAATAATATAACTGTACTATTAAAAAAAGATGACTTATTATTACTTATTTTTATGATTTTATTAACAATGTAATTACTGTAAATGATTTTTAATTTGTTAATGTTTACACATAATTCTCCAAAACTTTATTCTTTAATGTGGTCACAAATAAATAGTATTTTTTTCTGTTCTTGAAAAAGTTGTTTTAAAAAAAAATCAAATTTCTTCTTTAGCAATAATTCATAAAACCTATAAAGAATACTCTTTTTAAATAATAGCCAAAAACAACATTTTAATAATTACATTTGTTATTCTAGATTAAAAAACTAGGTTATTGCCCAACAGTCTGGTAGACTTAACATATTTTGTGCGTGTAGAATCCAGAAACAGCACTCATACCTGGTGAGAATTTGTGCCTGGTCTCTAGCTGGTTTCTCCAGCTCCTGACCATGAAGGATGAGCTCTGCCACCTTGTGGAGCTGCTCAATACTGCGAGCTGTCACTTCTGCCAGACTGCCAACTGATGATAAATAGACGGCCTGCAGAGAGGAGGATGAAGGCGCACACAAACCCCCACGCTGACTGATAACATCAGATTCTGCAGTGACAGCAACTGTAACAGGGGTAGATTAAAAACTTAAACAGCCCCTCTGTCTTACCTCTACAGATTTGGGGTCACTCTCTTTTGCCTTGTCTCCCTTGTTTCTCTTCTCCTCTTGCTCCTCCTCATCGTTCTTCTCCTCCTTATCCTCCTCTTTTAGTTTTCCAGGCGAGTCTTCTTCTCTCGGCTGGTCCCGAGTTTCCTCGCCGACTGTCTCTGCGGTGACAGGCTGTTCCACCTCCATCACCCAACCGTGGGCTCTCATTCGAGCCTGCAGATGCATAATTACCGCCCATCAGCTCAACACGGCGAGAGGTCGCCATCGTGATGTATGCTAATGACATGCACAAACATGACTCTATGCTAATGTGAGAGCTGGGAAAAGTGGATGTGATTATGCAGAGGATCTTCAAAGACAGTAACTGCAGCACAATGCTTACATGTGTCATTGTAGACAACGTGCTTCAAAGGGCATCAAGAAAAACACATTTCATTTAGGAAAATATTTGCATTTACTTTTTATCCAGCAACAAGACTCACTCCGATTATTTTTTTTTATCAATTTTAAAAATCGTTCCCAGTGGTCCTTTATTCATGACTATGCAGTTTTTAGCCAAAATGAGAAAAACTGTAGTTTTCTAGGACAAAGTTTCTTTTAGTTTATTAGAAACTCCGCTCTGAGTTGTGAACTATTTATCTACAACTGGATGCATCAGAATGGAGCAGAGCAGGACGCTTGTGGTCTACCCAGTGTAGTTTTTACATCAAAAATAGGATCTTTTTAAACATCGTTTTTTCCATCTGCTCCTGATTCACAATAATTTGAATAAAGAAATACAGTTTAAGCTAAATTTTCTTTAAGTATGTCCTCCGTCATTGTTACGGGTGTGGCTATATTTTATTTTGCATTTTCTTTTTGTTCTGTGTATTTCTGTCAGAGTGGGACTTCTGTGTGTTTTGTGGATCTTTGTTGGGTCTTTGTTTATTCGGTGTGGACAATCGTCAGAAAAATACCGCAGATTTCATTGGAATGAGTCTTCCAAGTCTACAAAATAAAACTGACATGAGTGTGACTTCTGTGCGTGAGTGTGTCACCTTGTTGAGTTTGTCGGGTGTCGCAGCAACGTGAAGTTCAAACAGCAGCTCAGTGAGAACACTGACGAACTCCTCGCCGTCCGCAGCTGACAAAACACACACAAACTTAGGCGCCTCATCTTAAATCCGAACATGGCATGCAGCTTTGTAGCATGTGTGACGATAGTTCGATTCCCCCATGCTGGAATCCCAACAGAATTATTTCTCTCTTCTGTAGATTTTCAGTTGATTCTTCCTTCAGTCCAAATTAATGAACTAATCTGTCACAATTACATTTAGAGCCGAGTAATTCGGACATACATGCACGTTTACTGTTTGGGTGTGATTGTCCTTGAGGTGTGATGTGAAGACGTGGCGGTGGCCTCTGAACACTGACACTGGATGAGGATGGGATTTGCCACCGTGTGGTGAAAGCTCTGCGGGGCTTAGACGTGGCCACGGTGTCACATGTTTAAAGGGTCGACACAAGGCTGTGATAACACTTACCATAACCTTCAGGGTTTCACTGCACACTTGAGACAAAGTACACACCAACCCTGTTTCAAGGTTTTTCTATAAAGAGAGTTTATGCAATATTTTTAAAGATAACTAAAGATTTTGCAGTTTTTTATTTAAATCTAAAACTTCAAAGAAAATAAAGTTGAACTTTTTGTGTTTTTTTTACTTAGAATATAGAAAAGGAATGAAAATCTAGCATTAAATTTAACTGGAAAAATAGTGATGATTATAAAAAAAATTTTAACTTTTACAACTTTCCTGATAAGTGCTAATTTACTGCAAATCTTTGGAAAACATTTAGTATGAGTGCAGGTGTACTAAGAGAGTCAGACATGATGGGATGTGCGTTATCTCTGCAGCAATGCCGGACCACTGCATGACTGCTATGAAAATGTATTACTCCAGGGTTTGGAGGAAAAAAGAAAAGGACCAACAATAAAACATAAAATCAATTCAGCAAATTAACTAAAGTCAGCCTAATCCTGGGTCAGTGTTCAGAGACATCATCTACCTCCAGCTGGTCTGGGTCACTCACATAAGGGGGTAGAACAGTGTATTTGGGAATTTAGATCACCATTATCCTTCGTCTGTCCTCCTTCTTCTTCTTCTTCTGCTTCGTCCTGTTGTCTGGTGAAAATTTCTTTGATGAAAATCAGCTCCTTCTTCTCCTTCTCCTGATCTTCTTCCTCAAGGGAGGAGAGGAATGCTTGGACCTAGCAGTGGATGCGAGGACAGAGCGTTTTGTGAATCTGAGGCGACTGGATAACTACTTACTACGGAGCTCTGGACATGACATTAAAAAAAAACCTAAATGTTCCCTTAAGTTATCAATTTGTAGCCACAAATTGGTATTTTGTGTGCACAAATTGGCATTTGGTTGTCACTAATTAGTACTTTGTGGTTCTAATTTTGTATTTTGTAAGCATTTTGTGATCAGAAATTCATATTTTGTAATCAAAAATTAAAACTTTATAACAACAATATAAGTATAAGGAACAGAAGACAACAAATTAATCATCTGTATACACAAAATGCTATTAAAACGCAAATTTTAAGCTACAAAATTTTAATTCGTACTCATAAAATGCTAATTTGTGGCGGTAAAATGATAACTTGTGTGCACAAGATGCTAAATTTAAATCCACAAAATGCTAAAGAAATGCTGGTTTATAACTACAATATTGTAGTTTGTATGCACAAAATGCTCATTTGTGCTCACAAAAAGAGAAGTTATGCTAACAAAATGCTAACATGTGAGCACAAGATGCTAATTTGAACCCACAAAATGCTAATAAAATGATAATTTGTGAATAGAAAGTTATAGTTTGCATGCACAAAATGATAAGTTTTACTCATAAAATGCAAAGTTGTGTCAAAAAATGCTGACTTGTGCACACAAGATGTTAATTTAAACCCACAAAATACTAATAAAATACACATTTCTGACTGCAATATGCTAACTTGTGTACCCAAAATGCTAATTTGTGGCCATCAAATACCAATTTGTGTGCAAAAACTAAAAAAATATGGCCCAAAAAATGCTAATTTGTGTTCACAAAATACTTATTCTTGGCCACAAAAAATTTATTTGAGTGAAAAAATTATAGATTTTTTTAATGTCATGTCCAATTCTCAGTAGTTTACACAAGTTTACCAAAATTACAGCTAACAGCGCACAGAAAAACTAACCTAAATTATTTGCGAGAACATTTATGAGCTGTTCTGCTGAGCACATGAGCAAATATTTCAAAAGCTGTTGACATAACATGAAACATTGTGTTGTTTTGATCCAATACAAAAATGAATGTGGTGCATATTCTTAAAGCAATTTTTAATCCCCACGGTACCTTTGCTTCACTGTCGTTGGAGAGGATCTCCAGAGCTTCCAGATGTGACAAGCCCTGGTATTCATCAAAAAGAATGCTGTAGTGAGCGGTGGGCGCACTCATCGGCTGGTTACTCAGCCGTGCCTGGTCTTTCTCCTTGGCTTCCTTCAACATCTAAAAGACAATAAAAAAAAATGAAAATAAATAAATCACCAACAGCAGATTTTTCTGTCCATGTAAAAACAACACAAAGCTTACTTATTTTTTTTAAACCTTTTTTTTTTTTTTTTGTGAATGAGTAGTATGAGTAAGCGTCTACATGCCTGACTCAGCGAGGCGGTTTTCTGCATCAGAGTCTTAGTCTTTTTAAATCCTGGATCACTTTCTGCAAGAACGGTCATGGTCTTCTTTCCAATGAACTCCAAGGCGTCCAGACCTCCACTGATCACAGATTTACCCTAAAATCAGAGTCCAAGAGAAGAGGGAACAAAAAAGAATTCAAAAAAAGAGAGTTTTGATTAAATAAGCATTTAAAAAAATAACCTAAACTAAATAATAAAGAAATTTACTAGACTAATTTTAAATAAAATATTAAGAGCCCTACTTTTTAGTATTTGAAATTATTTTAATTTTGATTCATTTTATCCATTAGTGAAACAGCTAACAACAAACCACCTGTTTTTTTCTAAAATAAAAAGTATTCTTGTACATAAAACACAATTTTTTGTGTTTGTATGCTCTTATTTTGAATGTATTTACTAATTAATGTATTAACTTTAGCCTAATATCTATTTTATAGTTTGGTGCAGCCTCACATGAGCATGAATTTTCTACCAGATCAGGTAAATTATCAAACTCTGGTTTTGTGTGATCATGTTTCCTCACCGTGTTCTGCACAGCATGTGAGATGGTGGAGAAAACGCCCCTGCTCGGGACATCAGCAGACGTCGACTCCTCTGCGCCGGACGGGTCGACCTCTTCAGGTGGATCCGTCTTCTCCTCTGCTCCTTCCTCCTCTTCCTGCGCCTCCTCTCCTACTGAGGTTCTGTGGAGGCGGAGAGCTTCTCCTGCCTTTGCTTTCACGGAGGTCAAGCTCTGGCCTGCAAGCAAGAGCATTAAACAACATGGAGATGAGACAGCGGAGGACTGGATCAGAAATCACTGATGCCATAAATTTAAAGGCAAAAAAAAGAAAAGATTGTAAAAAAAAAAAAGTTCTAAAAATTGCACCGTTTAAAAAAGGAGGGCGTACCAACAGTGGAGGTGGCACTGCTTAGAAGAGATTTTCCCCATGAACTCCAGCCTCCCCAACTTTTTTCCTTCTGTTGAAGAGACTTCTGCAAACACAGCCATACACGTGTGCATTACAAAGCATGTCTCAGTTGTTGCTTCTTTAGATTGCTACATAGCAACTGTGAAATTTAACACAAAGAATTGAAAATATTGAGTTTTTGGCAAGAATATTATCAAATGTTTCTATTGCTATTTGTCAAATTAAGTTTGCTGATGATGCAACCTTTTTTCTAAAGAATGCTAATGCTGGCTTGACTGATTTAATAAATTATTTATGAATTTAAGGAAAACCAACTTCATTATTTTTAGTGGTAAAAAAAAAAAAGATTTATCTTGCACAAAAGTTTTGGAACATTTTGAGAATTTGAACTGAAGAGAACAAACTGATATAGTTAGTAAAAAAAAAAACAACATAATTCTCTTGGAATAATATTGAAGGTTACACATCTTATAACCACAAACTATAATTTAGTTCTTCATTAAAGTTTAATTTATCCGTATCTCTCATATTGTACTATTGGGCAAGGACATTTACAATTCCTCTTCATAAAATCTTTATTCTTCAGAAACGATTTGTTAACAATTTGTGCAACAAATTTTCTGTTTGTAACAAAATATCTTTGAAAACTGTGATTTTACTACATATTACTACAATTTACTACATATTTTATGATTATTCAATCAGATGTAGGGCTGCAAAACTAAGTAAAAAGTACTGGTATTTATTTAAAAAGTTGCAAAAGATGCCTTAAAAAGTATTTAACTTCTAGAATTGAATAACTCTTTATCATGTCTTTTGTCAACTAAATGTTTTTCTTATTCCTTGTGATATTTTTTATTTTTGATCATTAACATATACACACGTCTATCACACATCACTTTATTGGTCACATATCAACTCATTGTCTTTTTCATGTTGCTGTTTTTGTTTGTTATTGTCAATCTTATTATAATACTTGTGACCTATCACTAGTTTTATTGTTTTTCTTTTGTGAATATACTATATTTTTAATTTACGTTAGGGGGATGCCTTACATGAACAGCTCACTGAACAGCACTTAATTGTATTTTAGTGGTTTTCTTGCTGTGTTTTAAATGTTACAAAAACAATAAACTAAACTAGGAACATCAGAAAGGAATGGAGGAGATCCAGCCACAAACCTGTTCATCCTCCTCTGCAGCCTCAGCATCTGGCTCCAGGCTCACTGACTGGGTGCATTCAGCCACCAGACCCTCTGCCGCTGGATCTGGTGTGTCCGTTTTGGCAGTTGTGTCTTCTGTGACTGTCTCCTCGGCAGAATGTGGTATCTTCAAGCTCTCAGGGTGGAGAGGTGGCTCCAGTGGAGCTGAGGGACCTGGAAGGACTGACGGTACATCCTGACAGGGGTCAGGATTGGCAGGGACAAGCGGAGGACTGGAATCTGTGTGGAGCTCTGCCTCAGAGGGGCTGTCCTGGGACATTTTGATCTGGAAAAAGATGATTTATTATTTGTATTAGTCTTGTAAGCAGTGGTCAGTATATATTTAAAATAATTTATCTAAAAAAGTCTGCTTTTTAAAAGCAGAAATACACTTTTTAATAGCTTTGCCTCAGGGCCAAGGCCTCACTCATCATCAGAACAGATAGAACATAGATAGTACTTTGTTCGTCATTGTCACATGTCAACATTGTCAACATGCTTTTTGGTCAGTGCAACATTCAACAATGAAAACAATAATTTACCATGATAAACTGTTCAACTAAATTAATAATAAATAATCTGATGTGGACACTAAAAACAGGAATAATATCCCATGTAATGTAAACGGTGTGTGCAAACTGTCCGAAAAATATAGAAATTGGCCTGAAAATGACTAAAAAAAATTTTTTTTTTTTTTTAAGTATTTGCACTAAAAAGTACAAGTAAAAAATATTTTACAGATTGCTAAAAAGCAAAAATCTTAACACATATAAAATAAGACATGCTCTGGCTTCTGGGACAAAGTTCAAACTAAACAGACAAGTCATGAAAATCAATAAAAAGGAACATTTAACCATTTGATGCATGCCAGTGTCTTTGACAGGATAATTATTAAAACAGTAATATTTTAAACTTTCCTACACACTATTATTTTAACTGTAAGAATATTTAAACCCAGTATTCTGGTGCTCTGTTATATCTAAAGGTGCATGTTAAAAAAAATAACAATTTAAATTGAGAAGTAAAGTATTTTATCGACTGAATTATTGAAAATGTATTCAAAAGTGCAATGAAATTTAAGGGACAAAAACAATTTATTGGACAGCAGCGCCACTTGCTGGCTGCATGTTGCAACTGCAAGTCTCACTCAATGTTTTTGACTACGTCGTTAATGACTTTCAACTATTATATTTAAAAAAAATTAAAGCCAGGTGTGCTTTATCTAATAGTATACGTGACTTAGAATAAATGCTGCAACTCTAATATTTATTTACTATTTTTTTCTCTAGCTTGTAATTGATAACAAGAACCCGCAATTAGTAAAAAACAAAACAAACATGCGCTGATAAAATAAATACCCATAATCCTGTGCCAAAAACAGGAAGTTTACTCATCAAACTAAAAGGTAACTTTTATTTTTTTATTTTTAAAGTTGATTGAAGTCAGTAACTTTTATGGGTAGAATACATTATTTAATGCATTTGACATCGCTGTAAGCCATTTTCACGGTACCGTTGCTAGTTTTTACATTTTTAAAATATATACAAATATCTACAGCACGAGAAAGCATATAAAAGTACGAGGGAAATAAAACAACAGAAAATCCTCGTTTTTCCACGTTTTGAAATATGACTTTTGTTTTGAAATCGAGAGGGTTGGACAAAAAAAGTTGTTCCCAGTGCAAACGGGCAAACAGTAGTTAGGTTAAGTATAATTTATGCGATCTAAAACAGGCTAATGAGCGTTGTAAAGCAGAAAAATCGCGTGTTATTTGGGAGAAAGTGACAGAGCGGCTCACCGTGCGGTGCCAGACAGCGGCTCCTCTTCCGCCCCGCCACGTCGGCAGGCTGCACACAGTGACAGGGCCGAAGAGCAACAAACTCCAAGAGAGTTCACCGCATCCAATGCGAGCTTTGCTCAAAGTCCAAAGGAAAAATAGACACTTAACGCAATTCCATCTATGATTTAGCTCCTCTGTTAAAATTGTACTCATATATATATTTTTAAATAACCATTTAAATGTTGGGATAATATTCAGTTTTGGAGTTTTGTTTGCACTTCCGGTGGATGAACATCTTTACTGAGGAGTCTCTGCCATTCATTTAATTCAACAAAACTTTACCTTTTGTGGTACTAAACTTTATTATCATACGAAAATAATAAAAATAAAACAGGTTAAACAAGAAGACATAATACCTGTGTATTGTATAATTTCATTACATTAAAATTTGATCTAGTTTAGCATTTAGATTTAAGTTAATCGTGAACATTAACCAGCTTAATAGACGTTTACTCAACATGCAAGAAACTGCAAAACTTTATAAAATATACTTTGATATATCATAGATAGACCACTTCTACTTAGATTTTGATATGTAGTGCGCGTCGGCTCGTTGGTCTAGGGGTATGATTCTCGCTTAGGGTGCGAGAGGTCCCGGGTTCAAATCCCGGACGAGCCCTCCTTTTTTTTTTTTTAATGCACAAAGAAGTAACAAAAAATATGTAAAGACTGGGAAAGAACTATAACGCTCTAAAATGAGGGGCAGCATTATATGTAATAAGTAACTTGGGAATTATCAATAATTTAAAAAAAAATGCAAAAACAAGATATTCCAAAAAAGCAAAAACAAGATATTCCACTTTAAAAAAAAACGCAAACAAAACAACAAATACACAATTATAAACACAACAAACAGAGACAGTCTTTAAAATGTTACCAATAGGTTTATTGAGTAATAAGAATATTCAATTTAAAACATAAAATGGCATACAGACCTTTAACAGTTATATGTTCACAGTTTAATAAAGTTCCCTTTGAACAAAGTTCAGAGTAAAAAGAGAAATATTTTATTAAAGACACATTTTTTATAAATTTCTGAATATAAAAATCATGCTTAATAAAAACCTTTAATTGCCCTTTCTGTTTAATAATCAATTATGATATATCACAACTTACATGTGCATTACAAAAAAAAAGCAAAAAAACTGCAAATAGTATTAAGGAGCAAATGCAGATCACTTGAGCTGCTACATTCTGTATGTAAATTTGAATACGTATGACTAAATGACAGACAGGCATTATATTATTAGAATTAGAATTTGATGAACATTTCTGATCAATTTGATCATCAAATTTAGAGACAAAAAGAAAAGGGGAAACCAAACGTATCACTTAAACAGTTTGGCCTTGGGAATAACACAGTATTCTTGATTTATATGCCTCTATGCTATTTTATACATATAAAATTACTTAAAGTGCACGTTGGAGATGTACAAATACGCTCTTTTGTTCTCCAGGTGTATAAAAAATGAACTGATATTATAATTTAAAATCAGAACATTTCCTATTGTGACATTTGGTAAAAAATTACTTAAGACTTTTGATTTGAACTGATAAATATCTCTAAAGTGGGATTAAAGAAAAAAAAGGCACTGCTCTTCCTGAAAAACTCAAATTTTAGGAGAAATTTTCCCTGCTTAGATCATTTTTCTTTAACATAAAAAAGTGTCATTCAATACAAACAGATACCATGGTGTCACATCAAACCAAAATTCATAGATACATCAATCTGTAATAGGTAAAAAAAAATAACATTTCTTCTACCCTTATCAAACAGAGTGGTGCTTTTTTCCACACAAAAATAATGCCCCAATGCAACAACTTTCACATTTCTGAAAGAAAAGCATTCATAAACACTTCACTCTGACAATGAATGAGACCCACTTTTTTCACCCCTAAGCATGAAGAAATTACGGCCAAGTTACTTTGAATAAGTGCAAGTGTTTTGATGTGTTTTATGCAATATATACCGAGGAGAAAGCAAGCGGGAAACTACCGGTCATCACTTCATTATGCAAAATGTTAAGCTTTTCGGAGGCAGATGAGGTGTGTGGTGTTTCAACGTGGCAGTCCGTGGAGGAAGTTGACACGAGGGTCGTTTCCCACTGATGACAGCAAGAAGACTGACGTATGACACAATGCATAGACGGTGTGGTATGATACATTCTGGAAAAGTTTCACATTTTATTGGCCTGTGTGGAAAATCACATGAACTAATGTAGAAAGATAGCTGATGGTGCACAGAAGCTTGAGCTATAGGCTGAGCATTGATGCGATTTGGTTTGTAGCCACAGGAGGGCGCTGCTCTCAGGCCAGCTAAGAAACAGCAGCCACTCTAAAAACAAAAAAAAAAGAAAAACAGTTCTTGGACCTTCCATAGCTGATCAGAGGTCTGACAGCTTTCAAAAGCTCTCACTCAGTATACTGAGTTAAGATAAAAAGGTCGAAACAGACACCCCGAGGAACAATTTCCCACTTCCTGTCAGAGTCCATTGTGTAAGGCCAGCTGTTTTAACCCTTTAGGGTCAAAGTAGCACAGTTCAACTTGGCCCGGAATTTCTTTCAGGCTGCTCGGTGGAGGTGTTACACGAGGAGGTGGCGTTTCTTGTGCAAAGCCAGGTGGTCGGAGCGTGAGAAGCTGCGCTCGCAGTCTGGACACTGGAATGGCTTGACTCCCGTGTGCTTGCGGTAGTGTCTCGTCAGCTCATCTGAGCGGGCGAACTTCCATGTGCAGCCTTCCCACGTGCACTTGTAGGGTTTCTCCCCTGCACAGAACAGACACAGCTTTGTTAAAGGCGAGACAAACGACACCTGCCGTTATTCCACACACGGCTTAAAGACCCGCCCCACCTGTGTGCGTCCTGCGATGGGCTTTTAGATGGGAGCTTTTGGTGTACACTTTGTTGCAGCCTGAGAAGTCGCAGCGGTGAATGCGCCGCTTCTTCAACGAGTCCGGAGAGTCCGGCGGGAGAGGATGTTGGGGATTTGAGCTGATAATAGTTATTACTGACGGAGCATTGCACCTGAAAGACAAAAAAAGAGGGAAAACAGATTACCTGATGCTTCCTTTACTAGTTAATAAAAAGTAAAAAATAACAGATAAGATATTTTTTCAGCCTTGTACTGAAAAACAGCTTGTGTGTTTGTGTGGGAGTATCAAATGAGAGGAAGTGTTGAAATAGGAATCAATTCTTCTGCAAGGGATGTGAAGGCAACTCAAACACAAACCACTGATTATAGCGGCAGCACCCTTTACCCATTCACCCCTCCTGTTACAGTAAATGATAAACAGCGCATATGTGCCGTTGTAAAGAAAAGCTGTTGACAGATCAAGTCACGCCCACTTTTTTTTTTTCCTTTTTCCCAAGGCTTACATTATTTCATAGTTGGAAGCGTGACAAAACGGCATGAGAAGGCAGCCCTGCTGTCAGTAGCATAAAAGAAAGGGCGTATTTCACACCTTCCACTTTAAAGGGTAGAAAACTGCACATTTGCTGCACAGAAGGCACTACATGAGGAAGGGTAGGAGTTTTACAAGGGCTGGGTGACAGGTATCAAGATGGCTGACATGAACATGATTTACCCTCAAGTAAAAAAAAAAAAAAAAAACTTCAAGTGTAGTCATGTGGTCTCCTCTGAGGAGACTTGTCTTGGAATTTGAACAGAAATGGGTCAGCATGCAAACAAAAATTAACGAAACGTAACCAAACTCTAAATAAACTTTTTGTCTATTGATCTCTACAAATGTGGCTTTAAAAGTGCCGTCTGTTGGTCCTTACCACATTTTTGCCAATTTAAAATAAACTTGCTTAATTCCTTTGATTGTAGTTTAAAACTGTCTGTGTGCTGCCTCCTACAGGTTGAAACGAGGTATTACAATTTAATTTTTGTAATTGGTCAACTACTTAAGTCTCACGTTATTTCAGAAGTTTCCTGTTATCATGCTCTGCAGCTCAAGTATAAAAGCCCCTTTGATTCTTTAACTGTCGGTTATTATCACGTTAGCTTTAGCATGGCTCGTAGACGTTTTGCATTCAGTTGTCAAAAATCTACTAGCTTGAACAACTTTCCAGTGGACTTGGAAGTTAGGCAACAGTGGTTGTGTGCATTTGGCATTGAATCCAGTGAACTCCGTCCTGGTGATGGATGGATGAACGCTTCACTCTGGATTGTTTGCTTAAGCGTTAGCCTTTATTAGCTTATGATGCTAGGGTCATTTGACCACTCAGACACGGGTCCGCTTCAGTCTGGACCATGCCTGCATATTGAAGGTGCCGGGTGACTATTTTACTTCAAGCTAAACTCACTGTCAATCACAGATCCAAACCACACCTCCCCTGTCCACCCCTTTTTTTTCCATTTTTTCAAATCTGAGAGGGGAATCGGTCTCCGACTGTCCTATTGTGTTACCCTTTAAAGTATTTAAATAGATAAACAGAGATGATATGGTTAATGACTGCCTCATAAAATTTCCTTTCATTCATTTTTTGTGTTACAAAAACAGCTTTTGTGTGAAAAAAAATCTGAAAGGAGAAGCTGCTTTATAGAATTCCATCTTTTATCAGGTAGAAAAGCAATTTAACCCTAGTAATTTAATGTAACTAGCTTTAGTCATTTCATTTAAGACTCAAAGTTAAATTAAACTTAAAGTTGTTGTTGTTCCCCTTTACTGTTAGGAGATCGCCACGAGGTTTGGCAGAGAGTTTCCTTCCTGACTTAACCCTGTATTTTATCCGGGCTGGGGACCGGCACAGGGAGACCCAGATTTGAATCCCCTATGGCTATATAGTTAGGCAGCAGCGTGAGGGTCTTGTCTAAGAATCCACACTGAATTGAGCTCAACGTTCCCCATAGGAAGTACACCGCTGGTTTCCTGTGCTTTAGTCCTACACACAGACGACCAATCCAACTTACAAAACTTTTTGAGCTCATGTCCCTTTGTGGGATCAATAAAGTTTTATTCCATTATTTCTGTAAAACCCAGTTTCTGACCAACACTTTGACAAATATAAGGTGGGAGGACTCTTGAGAGGAACTCACTCATATTCAGACAGTGTCCTGATGACGGGGGATTTCACTTCATGGATGGGGTCGGGTCCCAGATCAGCACCAGCCTCTGTTTTCACCGTCTTGTGGGTGTCGTGGCCATCGGTCATGTCGAGGGTCTCTGGCTGCTTCGTGGAACGAACTGAATGGATTTGAAGACAGAAAAATAATTATTTTCACTTTTACAAGAAAAAGGTAACTAACTAATTGTATATTAGATAAATCTAATACATTTTTAAATTTTTTAAAATAAAACCATTACAGAGTGGAGTAGAATAGAAAAATGTTAAAATCATGGAGCGGTTCATCAAAAATACTTTTCAAAAAACCATTTCTTGCAGGAGTCTCCCTTTAAAAAGTAAATAAAAAAATACAATTTGAAGGTAAATGTGTATTTTCCAGAGCACAGATTTCCTGTGAACAGTGTGAACTCAACGTGACACTGTCTGTTTTTAACATTGGGGTGGGATGCTTTGAATTCTGCTGTCATTTCAGCTGTAAGATGAGTTAGGAGACTCCCTGCATGGAATGGCTGCAGGCAGATGTGCAGCAGCTCGGTGCACTTTGTTCCTGATGCTGTCTTGTTGTTCCGTGCACGCCAAACGCCTCAATTCTTAAGGCTTAAGGTCGAGTCGGCAAACTCACTAACCCTGCGAATGTTGATTTCTGAGTGGGACAAAGTCTAACTTACTAAATACATTTTTGTCCAATTAATGTGATTTTCTTTAACTTATTTTTCATTTCTTTCAATTGAAGTCACAGCTATCACAAGCAGCTGAAAAACTGCTTTTTATTTTTTGTGGTGAGAATTCAAATACCAGATTAAACAAATTATTTTCATGGTTATGTAAATAGAAACTAGACACCTTTAAATGTGACATATTAAATGTAGAGGAGAATATCTCCCTCTGCTGGCGACTTTTTTACTTTTACATTCATAAAAAAATCTCAGAGTGAAGAAGAGCGATCCGTCCCAGGAATGGAGTTTCTGAAAGGAACAAAACCTCCACAAATGCTCGAGGTCTCACCTGAGGCGTGCTCCCTGCTTTGATGGCGCTCGTTGTTGTTCACGGCTGGCGAGCTCATTATTATCGGCGGCTGCAGGTGCAGGGGTGTGTGGTAGAGGATTGGGAGAGGCACCATGACCGGGGACACCATGACCCCCGGGCTCACCATGGAATGGTAGGGCCCGGAGGGGGCCGCCGGGGAGAGGGTGTGGGACGGAGAGCAGTGCAGCTGGGAGAGTGGGGAGTGTGGGGATGCTCGGCTGTACGGGGAAGGCGGGGAGCTGGGGGTGGAGGAAACGGAGGAGGAGGACGACGACGAAGAATGCGGCGGCGAGGAGGAGCGCTTGCTGACGGATAGGTCCACCGGCTCCAGCTGGATCTGCGTGGGGTTGCTGGGATTGTGAGAGGCGGCAAAGGGGGGCAAGTGCATCTGATAGAGCGGGGCATGAGGGGGGAAGATGACTCTGTATGGCGGCTCTGGTGTTTTCATTAAGCGAGGATAGAATGACTGTGAGGAGAAGGAAGCAGAGAGGAGACACAAGAGCAGAGTTAGATATTTCCGCTGGAAAAACACAGAAAAACATGTTTTTGTCCTCAAAACAACTCAAGATGGGGGGGAAAAAGAGCAGCTCTGTGAGAGAAAACAACTGTTTCAGAGATTGTGAGTGTGTGCACTGCCTGGTATTGTATGCAAATGTCCACTGTACAGCAGCTTGTTTGTCCAGGAAAAGCAGGAATGTGGGAACCAGTCTGTCTAGACACGTAGCATAAATGCATGTAGGTGTTTGCAGGGCTGCTAGTAAAGGACCGGGCATCGCAAACATGCTCAGGCCTGCAGGAAAACACACTCGAAAGCACACAAAGATGCATTTCAGGGTGATTTACCGTGTCCATGTCAGTCGGCGGAGGGTAGTCATACATCAGCATGGCTGCACAGGCCAGGGTCCTGCAAACAAGAAAGAACAGCTGAGCGTCAGGACACTTCTAATCCCACCTCGGAGCACACTTTCACTTTTATCTGGAGCATCAGAGAATATTTATCTATCGACAGCTCAGATTAGGGATTCAAGCCATTCGCAGATGACTCGCTACTATTTCTAAAAAAAAAAACTCAACTGGGAACATTTGCACTAAAACTCTGGTATATTGTGAAATAACTGCTGCAGATTAGGCTGATAATCAGCATTGTTTGAACTTGTTCTGCAGCAGAAAGAACATCATGTACTTTTCCTCAGCTTTAAGTTAGGAACTGTCTTATTGGTTTTTTGATTTGGGCTAAAAACGGCATAACTGGGAATGCTTTTAAATAGCTCAAAACTGATCAGAATGAGACTCCCCTTTGCATCCTCTTCAACCACCCTCATGTCCTCCTTTACTACATCCATGAACCTCCTCTTTGCTCCTCCTCTAAGCCTCAGCATCCTTCCACCAACATAAATCACCTGTCAGTTTATCTGGCAAACTTCCACATGGAACAATAAAGTCTATAGAAATTCAATTTTTTTTTATCTTAGGTTGTGTCAAAACTCCTTCATTACTCACTATGTTTATAGAGCTTTCCAAATCTACAATTCCAAAATCAAGTTCCCTCGAAATCTCCAAAAGTCTGCAAAAGAATGTGTATCTATGCTCACAAGACAGGTGAAAGAAGACCACAATGCATTGCATATTAACTGTTTTTCATGAGAAAAAAATGCATTTTAATTTACTTTTTAAAAACCAGCCAAGTTTTCATCTTCAGAACACATAAATAGTCTTCGTAAAATGTTTGTATTTAACAAAATAAATAAAAATTAAAAAATAGTGAACATGGCTTCCAAATTGCTTTTAAAACCCAGGGTACTAGATAGTCCTCCACTACATCTCTTTAGTAACTGGGGAAAAGAGGGGGATTGATTTCACTTACTCTACAAATAAATCAAAATAAATTCGTGATTCAGAACAGAGGTATAAAAAGTACAGAAAAATGGTCCAATCCTCACAAAAACCCAAAAAAGTGGCTTTATAGAAAAGAATTTTATGAGGCAATAAAGCATCTTATAAGTCAAAAATTTATAAATTATTTTTAACAAAAAAATGTAACATTCTCCAAGAGTTTGATTTTCTAGTAGAATACATTCTGTAGGTGGATTCCTTTTTTTTCCTACAATATGATCAAATTAGCCAATTTAACAGGTAACTGTGTTCATCCTAATGTTATAGTTTGTTTTTAAAGGTTTTAGTTGTAGTAAACAGCCATAAATGTGTCATGTTTTACTATAAGGTCGTAGTGAGGCCCGGACTTGTGCAGAGCTGCAGGTGGTTGTGTTTTATCTGCTCCCTCATTACACTGTGTATCCGGGTAGAAGCGTAAAATCACTGTACATAAATAACACACACATCACGAAATGATTCATCAATAAAAATCTATTAGGAGTGAGTACAACCTGGGACTTTACCTGAGTCATAAAACCCACATTACGCATCTCCTGAGAGCTGTCAAGCGTTTTGGATAGCAGGGTGTGAGGTTTCAAAGGAGGTTCCAGTTACCTGGGCTGTGGAGAGCCAGGTGCTGCAGGGGTTGACCGCTTGTGTCTAAATGAGTGTTTGCGTTGTTAAGCCGTGCATTAAGGCAACATGAACTGTCAAAGAATGTACCCTCGGGGGAGTCTGTGTGTGTGACCTGATTAAAGTCCACAGTCTGGAGACAAGCTAGCCTTTAATTATTAACAAATGGGTAACAACCAAACACACACACACACACACACGCTATACAGGAAGGAAGACAGACAGCGAGTCCAGATGGAGAAGTGTCCGATACCAGAGCAGGATGTCCGATGGTTGGGTCAGGAAGGGCGTGAGCGTGACGGGCGAGGCCTCGCCCTTTGCCCGTCGCCAGAGAAACAAAGAGCCTGAAATCAGGTGGGAACTCGGTGTCCTTGTCTGTGTTTGAGTGCATGTGTGTCGTAAGGGAGTGTTTTCTAATCCAGGTCGAGTTGTACTAAAGTTCATCCAGAGTTCAAGTGATTGTCCCATTGTGGCTGGGACTGAGGCGACAACACAAACTAGAATGGGACACAAATAAACCAAAAAAAAAAACAAATTTTACCACCCCCCCCCCAAAAAAAAAACAAGAAATTCAACTAAAATAAAGATTTTTTTGTAGAAAAATTCAGTCTGGGGTCAAGAAAGTTAAAAAATTTGTTCTAAACTAAAAACTTGGAACATAGATTTTATCCAACTATCTCAACAATGTAAGAAATTCAGAATAGGACAACTAAAAAACAAAAATTTTATATTAAAAACCATATTTTAAGCAGGACTGATGCTGCAGACTTTCCTTGAGTGATAGATTTAGTTTTATAGCAGCTAAATACTACTAATTATGTGAAAATGTATCATTTGTTGTAAATAAAAACATATCATCAAACCTTGATTTGATTGAAATAAATCCAATTGGAACATATTTTTAAGTAAAATTAGAACAAATTGAACGTTGAAGAGAAATTAAGCAACAGGTGGGAACTGTGGAGAAGTGGTAGAACAGTCTATGTCTGCAGGTTTGGTTTTTCGCTCTGCCAACCCCTATGTTGAGCAAGGCACTGACTGAACACACTGCTTCCTGTGGCTAGCACCGACGCACGGCAGCTCTACCGCCATCCGTGTACGAATGTGAAAAGTTTAACATAGTTCTTGGTAATTTATTTATTTGCATGTTTCTAAAATGAGAAATTGGGATTGAAATAGCAACTTCCTCTAAAGAAAATGTGATTGGAGAAGCAAATATCGAAATGTTTTTGTGAATAAAGTTATATTTAGCCCTTTTTCTTGGCATCGTCTTACTGCAGTCTAGGAGTGAGCTGTAAACCACGAAAATCCTTTTAAGTCTAAAAGGCGGTAAGAGGCGTTCACATTTCCACACACATTCCTCCACGAGGGTGCACAGATGTGCACACGTGCTGAGAAAGAACTCGTACAACTAATCTTGGGTTTATCACACACACACACGCACAAAAAAAAAAAAATAGGATCGCCTGCAGCTCAATAAGTGCAGGTTTTTATTCTTCGAAGGATATCACGTGCAGCAGCATTCAACTCCTCATAGGGCCTCATTTCAGACAGACGGAACCTGATTTATGACATTTCTGATTTAACAGTTTGACTCATTATTGATGTATGTAAATTTTTAGTTGCTTAGATGCAGAGGACACGTGCAGCGCCCACTAACAGCGTCAGCGTTCCTGCTACTTTCTGTTAAAATCCTGAACGAGAACGGCTCATTCCTCAAAGATAGTCACTGACTCCTCTTGGTTAGACCATGTGCAGGTGAAATCCAAGATCTCATATAAACTGAGCCAAAGGGTTCTGCAAAACTGGGTGTGTTTGTGCATGTCCGTAAATATTGTCCATTTATGTCAGTACAGCTTCTGTTTACTCAACCCCAGCCCACTCAGCAAACACTTGCTACATCCCCGTGTGTCACTCTTCCTCCTCTCTTAGACTCTGGAGTTCATCCTTCACCTCCTCCCCCGCACCTCTACTACTACTGTATTTATGTGAACCGCACACCACCCCAGGCTCTTCTTCTTCTCCTCCTCCTCTTCCTCTCTGTAAATGATGTGAAACAACATGACCAAAGGGGGGGGAAAAAAAAAAAAAATCGGAGCCGCTGGCTCGTCCGCACGCATACTTGGGACGCGCAACCGCACGCCGAGTTTCTGCTAACTCGACAAAACGCGCACGCACTAAATCACCGAGGGGCTACATTATTACAGACACGCACACACGCGCTAATTGCAACAGGCTGGACATGATGAGATCACCAGAGAGACCAGAAACCCTCCAGACAACTGCTGCATCCAAGAAGGACGCACACACTTTCTCTTCCTGTAAGCCCCCCCTCACATTAAAACTGAACTGCTTTTTTTCTCCTGTTTTTGAGCTACGAGGACAGCAAACGTGAACTCAGCCCTTCATTTGGCTCATATTCTGCAACTTCAACTAAAAATCACGCAACAGGCTGCAGGTCACATGTTGTTGCCCCCCCCTTCTTCCTGATTTCCTCAAGTTTCTGATGAATGCTCTCACTTTAAGACCCCCCTCCCAATTCCTCATAATCTAGCTGCCCAGTCAGACACACATGTGCAGCTTCTCTCCAGCAGACCTCTGGGGAAGCCGCCGGGGGGGGGGGGGTCATCAGGGAAAGGAGGAAACATGATCCGCCATTGCGGGGACATGCAACGAGAGAGTTTTCAAACTTCACGGACCCCCACGCGCACGCACTTTTAAAGTCGAACTCTGCTTTGATGCTTTCCAGACGACGGGGAGCAGAGGTGGGAGAGCGGCGGAAGCTCTCAAGAGTTCACTGTTATTATTTCCACACTGGATTGGCGGCAGCGGTGGCGGTGGTGGGGGGCAGTAAAGGAGAGCAGGAGGAGGAAGAGGAAAGTGAGGCCAAATAGGGGTGGAGGGGTTGAAGGGGTGCTGCTGCTGCAGGGGGCCTGTGGTTTCCTGTCTGACTAACTCCTCACCACAACCACCACCACACACCCCAAGAATGAGAGGGAGAAGAGGGGGGAATGGAAGGAGAGAGGGGGCCAAAAAAAAAAAAAAAAAACAGCTGCTGGGACTGAACTCCGTTAAATCCGTTAAAAGGATGGAAGTGGAGGCGACAAGGAAGAACAGAAAAGGGGAAGGAAAACATAAAATATGAGGATGAGACGGTCACGGTGGTTCAATCCGGCCGTTTGATTGCGATTGTGTGTTTGTGTGTGCTGCTGGCAGACGTGGAGTTGTGTAATCGCTTAAAGCTTTTGGGGTTTATGGATGTCTAGGCAGTACAGTGTCCATTTCCAGAAACTCCTCACAGAGAATGACAAAATGTTCAGCATCAGAGAGTTTAATGTTTAGCCCTAATGTTCCCCAGGACGTGCCCTTTGAGCAGAGTGTGTCTGTGTGTGTGTGCGTTTTGTTCCGCCAGATAACATCAGCATGTTGATTCAGGAAAGGAGGCACGGGGATGGGCGAAGAGTTTAGGGCGTGTGGGTGTGTCCTGTTCTGATGTGGGAAAAATAAACAACTAATCTAATAAGGACCCCCCCAAAAAAATGTATTACCTTTTTAAGAGAGAGGCAAATCAACTTAAAAAAATAAAACTGAGAGAGGAGCAAAGTGAGAGATGTTTGCCCTCATTCCACCCGTCTACCCCCCACATCCTTCTTCTCCTCCTCCTTCTTCCTCCCTCCCTTCTTCTCCAGCCTCTGAACAGGATAAGGGCTTCATGTGCCAAGTGGAATGTGTGACGCAAGCCTCAGCCTTGAAACAAAGCACAGGAAACGGGGAGAGACAGAGACGGAGAAACAGAGGGAAGGAGATGTGTGCTGAAAAAAAATGGAGCGAAACTGGAGGATGGATTTAAAAAAAAAAAAAAAACTCAGGTGTGACTGTATCTGTCATCATCTGTCACTCCCACACCTCCGCTGGATTCTACATCACGGAAAAACTTCCCAGAAGAGGAGCTTATGGGAAGTGTATGTCTTTGAAAGCCATAATTATCTGTGGGGACTATCATATTAAGTAAGCTGTCAAGGGAAACTGAAAGGGAACATTATTTCAAATTGCATGGCGTTTTAAAAGTTTTTTTTTTCTTTATTAAAATAAGGTTGATTGTTAATAACAAATCAATCACTTTAGTGACATTTTATTTATTTTGTTTATTCTGTTAAAAATTGTTTAAATTATGAGACAAAAAATAACAAATTTAAATAGGAAATTGAACAAGGGTTCAAATGGTTTGATTTAACAACATACATACATTATTAACAGGAAATTGGGTTAAGATTTTATTTACTCTTTTTTTAACCTTTAAATGAGTCAAATTAATTTAATTCTACATGTGAGAAAAGAAAAAAAACGAAAAACTGAATAAGAATAAATACTTAAAAAATAAAATATACATTTTTCACACCAAAAACAACAACTTACTGGAGCTTAATTAAGAACTAAAACTTTTTTCTTGTCAAAAACATGTAAATAAATTCAACAAACTGGGTTTAAATTAGAGTTTTTATGCAGCACTTACTTCTTCAGTGGGACACACTGTCTAATCCCGCAGGTAGTGTCACAGCTGCCTTGCTAAACGGCACACGGGCTCCTCGGACAGAAACAACTCCGCAGGAAAGGGGGGCGAAAAAAAGTGACGCACGAGCCGCTCGGCTCTCCGTGGTGTCACAGATATGAGGCTCTGGGGGAAACACGGACGGCGAACGACGGTTCCGAAAATTAAAAAAAAAATAAAAAAAAATAATAATTAAAAAAAAGTTCCCCAAGTTCCGAAAGTCCCCTCCGTGAGCGCGTACGTCTCTCAATGGGACTAGAGAGTGTGTGCTCGCTTTTGTCATCCGTCACATGATCCGCTGCTGTCTGTTCTCCTGGTGGGGTCGGGCCTCTGGGCGGGGCCTGGGCTGGGCTGGGCGGGGTGGTCCGGTTCGCATGCGTGGGTGGAGCAGGCAGTCTGTCTGCAGGAGCTGCTCGACTGCAGCGACGCAGTCAAGACAGTAGTTCGAGCAAAGGTGCGCCAAAGCAAAGTGATGCAAATGTATAAAATAATAAATTTAATTTAAAAAATGCATTCCTTTGATTGAAATACCATCAATCACAAATCATGACCAAAACATTTCACTTTTTTGCACTTGAATAACAGTTTAGGTTTAAGGGTATGGGTCATTTTAATTAACAACTTGACTCAGACAGATCAATCTAGTTGTACCGTAGGAATATACATTGATTCAAGTCTATTAATCGTTTGTCAAAATTATTCTCACCTAAAGTCAGTTTACTTTTAATACACTAAACCAGCAAATAAAAATTGTACAACTTTAGGTTTGATAAGAAACTACAAGAAGTGACTTGATTTGCTTCCTCTTTTCTTTTGAATTCTATTTTTTTGTAAACTTCTATTTCTGCCTTTTAATAATACTTTTTATGACATTTTATTTCTTGTACTTTTGGCACTGCATCTTTTACTGTGTTGTGTTTATTTAGAAGTCTGAAATAAACAACATCTATCAGACTAATTCTTTCAAAGATCTTCAAAACACAAAATGCTGCAGTATCATATTTCTGAACGGTACTTTCCACTGTTATGGACAAACTTGCAAAAGCTGAATTAAATTCTGACGCACAACTTCATAACTTTTACAGTAAAATGGAAGTGCAATTATTTTATTGCACTGATACAAACTTATAGTCATGTGAGTTATTACTTTGTCTTGCTTTCAAAGGAATGGTAATTCGAACACAACCAGACGTGCACGTTTGGACGCACATGCACTTGCACACTCATACAGAAAAGTCAGATTCCTTGGAACTGCAGCTTCCTTATTCACTGAATGTTTTACTGTGACATAACTCTGTAAGTGTATATTTATACATAGCACTTCCTCTCTTTAGTAATGCAAATCTGAATTCTGTTTCAAGTGAACTGCAAAGAACCAGCGCACTAACACTTGCATTATGAAGCCTTATGCTTTGTTCTGTATTGTAAAGAGGACAAATGTTTTTTTTCTCAAAGACTTAGAGGACAGATTTTAAATAATGAAAATGTGGTCACGAGACTCACAAAATGAGAATGTGAGACATGTTAATGTAGAATCCACATTTAAAAAACAGAAAATACTTTTTCAATGTTTCATTTCTTACTAGTGAACTAAATATTCCTAGAAAAAGTATGACAAAACCAAACAAAACCTGTTCCTTTTAAGGCATAAACACCCAAAACAGATGCAGAATTTTTGTACACTTGCAGAAAACACATACAAAAAGAGATTAGAGACTTCTGTATAACACAACAACTGGGTTACATCCCAAAGAGCCACAGTGTGAAACCTATCATCAAAGATCTGCCCTTCAAGTTCACCTGCCATGTGCGCTGAGGCGAGGCACGGAGACAGGTATTTCAGGTGCCGTCATGAAGTTGGATGTTAAAAACAAAACAGCTGTTGTCTCCAGCTTGACCTCCTTACAAACAGATGATGAAGTCGACACATGTCCACGTCAGCTTGGCCCAAACAATTCCGTCTACATGTGAGTCACAGAGATGTTTTACAGTAGAACAAAAGTAGGTCACAAACAACAAAATGTGCTTGATCTCATGACATCACATGGGGATGAATCTAGTTCTGAAGGCATTTTTTTCAAGTTTTCATTCCATATTTAAATGCATTTATTTAAATATTATTTTAATGTTTTTCAATCGCATTAGTTACTCATATGAGGAGTTTTGCCAGGTAATAATAATAATAAATTAACATTGGTTTTTATTTTTAAAAAAGTCTTCCTTCCTGTGACTATTTGACTGT
>NC_050512.1:20302265-20312611 GCF_002922805.2 Oryzias melastigma
TGCACATTATAATAAATTGGTTTTTACTTTTTAAAAAGTCTTCCTTCCTCTGACTATTTGACTGTAGGCAATTGTGCCAACAGCCTTTTTGCTCCTTTCCTTCACCAAAATGCTTGAAAGTTCAGGTCCACACCTGCCAAGATATTATCAGTCAGACAATACATAACATCTCTGTCGTTAGTTCAAAGAAGCCGTGTACAGCAATGTCACAACAGATCTGTATCACAAGAGAAATAACCTTTACCGGGGAACATTGCATGTCATCCAAAATGCTTAATAAACACCCTTACAGTTTGTGATCAACAAAAAATATATCTATAATATTTTAACTTCAAGGTATTTTTCCTCCAATAATTTGTGAACTTCTGCAGCTGCTGAGCTGAAACTTAAAGAAGTAGCTTGAAGAAAATGATCCAGATAAAAAGGAAGTTTGGATCAGTGCAACTTAACACCTGATATTTAAAAAACCTTAAATTTGAAAACATAAAAGATCATTATTGGATGACACATAGGTAAAAAAAAACCATGAAGCACTTTTGACTAAAGTCGTCTTCCTTCTGCAGCAGAGAGGGAATCTGAATCCTCACATATTTGTTTCTATAATTCACACCTTGTATTCCTGTATGATAAAGAGCGACCAACTTTCCAGTCCGAGTTTATTCGCTCTAATGACTGCAGACTAACTCCTGTTATTCAGGTTTGGGAGAACCCGTTTGATACTCGAGCACCGAAACTGATTAGTCGTCATTAAAAACAAATGCAGAACTTCAAGTACTCAAGGGTGTGCAGCTGTTATTGTCACCGTATTCCTGCGCTGTTTGCATGAAGTGCGACAGCAAAAGCAGAAAAAAAATCGAATGAATTTAAATTTAAAACACAATATATAAAACTGTCCTAGAAAGTCTCAGTTCTGACTGAGTGACAGTGTGTCATTGATTCAGAGATTGGCCACACCAAAGACTAAAAATGGCCGCCAGTTCCTCCCGTCTCGGCTCTAGATCGGGAGGGAAAGTCACTAAATAACTCCCGAATGTGGCTAGGGCTATTTAACACCCCCTCACTGAATGGGAGAACAAATTCCCTCATGATAAGTGACAGATAGTAGAATTTTAACTTTAAGAAGTTGTTTTAATTATGTAACAGGAAAAAAAAAAAGAAAACGAACAACTTATGATTAATTCTGTCCAGGAGTGTTTGCTTCTGACACATTTATGCTTAGAGGCATTTGGAGGCGATCTGCGGTTTTCTAATAAGCAGGTACAGATGATATCTTTCTGGAGAAATGAATAAACAATGTTTTGGCTTCAACAGAATGCCACTGTTATTACACATACTTCAGTGGCTCATTCTTGTGGAGTCGTGACTTCATACACTATCAATTCAACCCATAATTCCTGTCACTATGGCTCTATAGGCTTTAAAAGTGAAAGTTAAGGTACTCAGATTTGACGTTGTGTACTTGCAGGATGCTATATTAAAAGATAAATTTATATGAAGGGATAGTGCTGTGTTCCATTTTAGGTAAAACACGGAGAGGATTTTCCTGGAGGAAGTGAAGTCAGGTTTTTCTTATGTAAACAGGAGATTTAACAAGCTTCATGCCTCTTTTTCTTAAACATACACCTATTTCTTGTCAAACTGAAATGTGATCCAAAAAATATATGTAAAAAAAAAGAAGTTACCGCTGTCAGCTTTAAAAAAAAAAAAATGCAGATTCACAATTATAACACTAAATGGTCTCTGGGCGCCACTACAGTCAGATTTGATTCTTTTCACATTCACCAAAACATCCAATCATCTTTTTAAATCCCTTTTGGGGTCTGGGGGTTGCTGGAGCCTATCCACTCTTGGACAAAGGTTGGGTATATTCTGCACGTCTCTCCAGTTTGTTCCAGTGCCAAACACATTCATATTCACACCTAGGGATAATTTAGAGATACCAATTAACCTATGAAGCATGTTTTTGGCTGGAGGGGGAAGCCGGAGTGCTCGGAGAAAACTCAAGAGAATATGCAACTTCTACACAGAAAGGGCCCAGCCAGGATTTAAATCAGGGGCTTCTTAATGCAAGGTGAGAGTGCAAACACCTCTCCACTAACACACATAACAAATACTGGCAAAATCTCTAATCCTGTTCCTTTTCCTTCATTCAGCTTTGTTACTCACCAGAGATTGTTTCATTTTAAACATTTAAAAAATGGTTAAAAATGTAAAGAAAAAACATTGCAATTTTTTTTTTACTATTTTAGGGAGGACCTTTTCTTGTAATCACAGCTCTACAGGAAATATAGAATGCCAGCTAATTACACAAGCACTTCTAGTGTGCAGGAAATAACCAGAAAAAAAATTGAACTGATAAAGTCTAACGTCTCAAAATGAACCAATTTCAGCTTACTAAAAAACAATTTTAATGACAAATTTCATGATTTTTTTTTTAACCAAATCCTTGGTCATAAAAGATACAAAAAATTAGACAACCATCTTATTCTCTTATACAATTTTAAATGTTTTAAATCATGTTGAAAAAAAATCAAGATTATTAACACATACAGTTATTGCATTTTGATTTTTGAAATGTACTCTTATTATTGCTTAATAATAATATGTGAGAAAAAATGTTAGAGTTAATTTGACAGAAACAGGGATATAAAAAGGGACATTAAGCTAAATTGGGGGTTTTAACCAGCTTGAAATGTAACTTTATTTATTGTGCAACAAATAATAAAATGCAGCAAATTGCAACTTTTTCTTCTTTTTGGCTTAATTTCAGTTTTGTGGAAAAACCAGCAACCAGGAATGTCTGTTGCTAGTTTCAATGTCAGCATTACAGACCACTTGTCTCTACTTTGTGAATTCTATCAAAGAAAACCAAATATACCCGCACAAAGTTCTTTAAATGACAAGGCTTCACTCGTTTCAACCATTTGTCAAACTCATGATTTGATTTGATTTGAACACATCAAGTATTTTTGCTGCGAGCACTTACATTTCTACGATGAAGAGTAAAGAGGAGTGGATCCAACAAGTCACAACAGAACTTTTGTTGTCTGCTATTCCAGATGTCAAGACAATCCACATGAGTTATCTTTTCATTCACAGCATATCAGATCGGCGGGGAAGCTGCAGGAAGACAGGCAGATGGAGTAGTGCACAGTCGTGAATTCCTCCAAGCTCTCCAAATTCGTCCGCCTTTACCTGCCTCAGCAGGGGTGGTGGTTTAGTGTGATCGATCGAGTTTGAAGAGGGTGGAAGGCAGAGCTGTAACCGTGCCAACCGGGTGCAGTTAGGAGAAAACAAACAGGGAAATTGAGTTCGGTGGAAGTCGGCAACAATGAAGTCACATGGTGTTAGGGATTTGACATATCTCCAGGTGCAAAATGACGATTTAATTACTGACATGAGATAAAACAAACTCTCAATTTCTGTCTTTCAGTGCAGCTGCTATGAAAACATTTTCTGTCAATGTACTGAAATCCAACTTTGAAAGCGTATTAGAGTTTTGCAAACATTTCTCAAAACATCCAGTTGTCTTCTTTCTTTATGTATTTGCTCCATGTCTGTTTTCAATGATCTTTTTACTCTTTTTTGCTTGAAATGGGAAAATTCCCCTCCCGATGGTACATTTGTCTTTCTAACTCCTAGATGACCTCAAGGACTTCTGCTGAGTGACACAAGAAAACCGGTTTCTCCTGATATCACTTTTCAAATATGCCTGCATCACAGCTTGTTGTTTTGTGGGTCATTAATCGGTCATGGCTGCTGCAAGACGGGATTCAATCAAAAATCTGCATCTCAACAGGCATGCATGCCTGTAAATTTGTTCCAACAGTCAAACTCTGTAGTTTTCCTTGAAGTAATACTCCATATATATATTTTTTTCTTTTATAAAAGCGTTCCTAGTGGTATTTTAATTATGATTATGCAGATTTTAGCCTAAATAAAAATACTTGTCATTTTTTAAGACATATTTTCTGCAGAGCCCATAAGATATTCGTTTTGAGTTAATTGTTGACTGTTTGCACCGAAGTTAGTCTTTCCTTATGTCACAAATGGGCAGATGGCTGGTTTTATTTGCACAGACAGGATGATAGAATTCAGTGAAACTAAATATTCACAAAAGTTAAACCAGAGTGAGACAGGCAGAGGTCAGACACCAGCATGGGAGCATAAGAAATCAGATAGTATAATAGAACAGGCGTAGATCGACTCAGGCAGCAGGCGAACAGGGTCTGAGTCAATGCAGGGTCAGAAACAGAAGATCAGGTCCAGATAGAAACGCTCAGTAATGCACACAGAGTGGCACAAACAATACTTTGCACCAAGCAAAGCTCTGTGTGCTGCTGAAGTCTCAAGTGGGTGATTGTCAATGAGTGTCAGCTGAGCGGGGACTGCGCGTTGGGGCAGCTGGGAGATGTAGTGTTAATACGCTAGAGAAGGCTCACGCCGGTGACCAGAGGGGGAGACAAGGCTCTGACTCATTACACTTTACACTCTCTACCAGTAGTTTACAGCAGCTCACAAGCCCAAGCTAACATTAGCAAGACGAGAAAAATGAAAACGTTAATAGATTTCTGCAATTATTGCTGAGAAGTGAGACTTTGGCCCACACATGGCAGGTGCTGCGTCACAAACTCAAGCTTTTTTAAGCTGCAAGTTTTTGTCTGCTCCTGATCTTACACAATTTGAAAAAAGAAATACTAAAAAAACACAGTTTTATTCTTAAATTATTTCATAGTAGTCCTTTAACATGAGAAAAATGCTACAAGAGCATGCTAAAGGCGCAATTTTCATTGGAGTGAGTCTTTCATGAAAAAGCCATAGATTAACTTTGCTTCAGTTTATTAAATCGGGCTTAATGAGCCTTTAATTTTGGTCAAATTAATAGGGTTTTTATGTCCATGCTATGATAAAGACTAACACATTTTTTCATTAAATATTTCAATCTTATCAGTGAAGAAATGCTTTGCTTCTCGGACGTATTTTATCTTGCAAACAATATATATTATCATTCATTATTCTACATAGCCACAGCTAAGAGCCAAAAAAGCCATCTGTTTTCGCTGCTGTGGAGGAAATGGGTCCCCAACAGGAGGACTCTATACACAGATTAACGTTCCCAAAACTAGTTTAATGATAGCGCACTCTCACAACACTTTTATGAGAAAGGTGTGGCCTGAAGACAGCGCAAACTTGTCCAAGCAGAAATAAAACATGTGCACGGGCCACGCCGCCGTCAGAATTGCATTTGTGGCAACAATAGTTTATGTATTTACTGTACTGTACACTTTTATATCACTAGCAGATTTTAAAAAATATCTTAATGAGTATTTTAAAGATGAATGTTTTTGTTCCTCATTGCAATGATTTTGTGGTTTTATAATTTAGAATGTGTTTGTTCTGATGCTTTTCTGATTCTATTCAATGTTTTTTTGTATCCTGTATCCTGTATCCTGTAACTTCTTTCCTCTTTTCTTTCTCAAAAGGTCTTGCCTTTTGCCAGGCCACAGTTGCAAATAAGAAGGCTGTTCTTAATCTGTCCTGCCTGGATAAATAAAGGTTAAATAAATAAATAAATAAAAGTGTTTGTTTGTAGACAGTCACTTTCTCTGCAATAAAAAGGCAAAAACCAGCAAAAAAAAATATTACTTAATCCAATGTATTCTAACCTAAACCCACCAGTTGCGTAAAAACCCACCCTGGTAGATGACAAAGAGGCTCAAACACCATTTGTATACCCTTAGAGGGTGTTAAACTCATATGATGAACACGTCTGGAGCACTAATTTTAAAATATAAAGCAACCAAGGAGAGCGATACTCCCCTGAGCAGAAAAAAGTTCAAGTAATTTATAAGAGGCTGCAGCTGAAATGCATCTTCACACAATCTAACTGTTATAATGTGAATAAAAAGAGAGCGGCATCATTGTTTGTTATCTGTTTAATGAAAGCAATTTGAAAATGATCTCCCATAAAAATCATCTGTGTTCTTGTACAGACTCCAGAACCCCCCCGGTATTGAAGCAGGTGTGTAAAAACACACTGGGGTGTGGTGGTTTGACTGATCGTTTTCTCGCTAATTGGAAGGTGAATCCCCTTGGAGGGAAGTCACATGGGACAAATGAAGAACTCAAAGCTCTCGCATTCAAAGCAGGTATTGTATTCAGCAGCTGTACAGAAGAGGATTTGGAATGACTCTTTGTGCAGGAATCTGTTTGCGAGTCACATTCACAACTGACAAATATTTACCTCGCTACTTCATATGCAAAAATGGTTCAGCGTCAGAGATGGTTTGCATGTGTTGTGACAGGAAACGCCAATGATTGAGTGCATCACCCCTGTTTTAACCCGTGAACACACTGCAGAAAACTGTTTGTTTTGACACATCTGAACCCGTGGAAATACTTGTCCCATGTGGCGCCTGGATAAAGAAACACAAGAGATAGGATATTATGCAAAAAAATAAGACAAATCCAGATGTTTTGTGTGCTGCAGCTCTTAATACTAGGGATGTGTATTGGCAAGAGCCTGGCCATACAATATACATCCCGATACATGTCTCAAGATACGATACATATCGCGATATATCCTAAGACGGTACCATAACATTTTTTTTTTTTTAGGAGTATGAGTTAGAAAAAACACTCTACTTGAATATGAATACATTTTTATTGTAATACATTGATAAAATTATTTTAATTTAACATTGAACACAAGCTGGTTCTTGGGGTGTAAAGCTGCTCAATGAGGCTCACTGGGCTGTGCTGCCAACTAGTGGCCGGAGGTTGAGGTGGGGAAAAAAAAAAGAACGCCCATAAATAATCAATTAAATATCGTCTTGTTGACATTTAAATCGATACAAGTATCGCCAGTAGAAATATCACCAAATTCATTTTTCCCTTCACCCCTAATTAATACACAATTTCAGTAAAGTTTGACATAAGAAACTTTTTGAGAACAGGTATTTTTCTCCTATGGTTTCATTTTTACTCGATGCTGTATATCTCATTCATCAAGACATATATTTTCATGATGGTGGCACACCCTATACACTTAAACCTTCCTGGATTTGCTTCTTTTAAATTTGTTTTGCATAAAGAAAAATCAGAAAAAGTGGTGCATGTTCTGCAGAGGAAAGCGAAAGGCAAAGATTTAAAACGTTCCTCCACTATTTTTTTCTTGTCTTTTTTTTTACTTAGAAAAATCAGCAGGTTTCCTGTAACCACTGTTGTTGTCCTGGTAATTTTTTTTGTACGGTCTTCCTCCTTGTACACACCTGCACATCCCTGTTATCAGTTGAACATCAGCTCCTCCCCTCGAACCCAACGAGTCTCTGGATTTGCATATAAGCAGCTGGTTGTGTTTCGGCGTGTGCACTGTGATGCTGCACAGGGCGTGTCACGGCCACAAATATGTCTTTTATGGGTGATGTGGGTTAAAGAAATGCACAGGCAGGTAGAACTGTCTAATATGCCTTCAGTGTTTCAGTTTTTAAACAAGTCTGTTCACTGTGTCCTATTTAAAGGCATAAAATGTGTTTTTTGGTGAAGTTTTTTTTTTTTCTTTTTTACTTATTTTTCTTCTATAAGAACAAATATTTCTAAAAATCCTTAAGGGGAAAACACGTTTGTCAGAAAATATAAAGTTCTGTATTAATAATTTTAATAAAAAGGAAAAAACTTGTTGATATGAGTATGAAGGACTTAAAGCTTCATATGTTTAGAGCTGAAACTGTTGAAGAAAAACATACAAATAGGCAAAAAAAATTTGACTCAAAAGGCAACGACTAAAAAATAGATTAGAAAATAGAGTCCAGTAATTACTATGAAATTCCATCCTGTCAACAAGTTGTCAGGCTTGTTGTTTTTTAATTATAACTCAACAAGGTGAAATTTATCATGGTCACATAAAACTTTAAATTACACGTGGTGAAATCGCCCTTAAAGAAATATTTTTGAAGAACAGGACATTCAGAAAAAAACAGTAAAGTAAAAGGATTGAAACGTTCCATTGGTGTACTTTAAATTCTAGTTGCAACATATTTTACAAAAAGAAAAAAAAAAAGGGATCAACCTGTTGCAGCGCTGCACATTCAGCTTGAGAGCTTGCTGCACCCAGCTGAAACATGGAAACGTGACAGCTCTGTTGCTGAACATTTGGGTAGGCACCATTGTGAGCAAAGAGCAACAAACCTGGTGACAGATTGCTTAAGCGCAGTGACTCATTTACTATTAAGGTGCTGTTTTCAAACCCCCTTAACTTAGTTAAAACCCCTTAAAGAGAAAGAACACATCTGTTTTTATTGTTGTATTCCTTTGTTTTTCTTCCAGACTCAGTTATTGGGTCCTCAACTATTAAAACTTCGTCAGTATCAAGGAATTTTGCCAGCTTTTGGTTGTAAAAGAAGGAATGACTTTGACAGCTAAGTACTGATAACATCTACTCTATGAGGAAGGAGGTGAAAAGTATAGCTCAATAAATTATAATACCATGAGTGCTTTGTCTTTTTTTACCCCTTGTGGTTAAAGTTCACACCTTCAAAATGAGCTTCAAGGATCAAACAGTTCTGAAGTGGAATTTTAATTTTCCTAACACACAATTTAGTACTCAACAGTGGAGAAACTGGTGAAGAGTTTTTAATGTAATTATTTCAGTTCTATAGTTCATGATTTCAAATTCAATCTGTAGATTAAAAACAGGCAATAAATAGTCAAACACAAACCCCTCACTTCTGCTTTTTTGCTTTGTTTTAAATAAGTAATATGAAAGAAATGCTTGATTTTCATTTGTGGGCTTTCACTGGTTTTGCAAGTTGTCCCGCTTAAAACGATTCATCATAGGTAGTCTTCTGAAAAGATGCTATTTTGGTCCATTCTTCCATGCAGATCTTCTCAAGAGCAGTGATGTTTTTTCGACATGCTACTCTTTCCACAGATTTTCAAATTGATTGAGGTCCAGCGTGACTAGGCCACCGCCAAACCTTGAACCTTCATCGTCAAGGGTGATGTGTTTAGGATTATTGTGGGTCTGGGAGATCCAGCCACGTTTCATCTTTAGTGCTCTTCATCTTTTACTTAATATGGATCAGTCGTCCTGTTTCTCCTCCGTTCTTCACTGTGGGTGAGATGTTCCTGTGATGCAACTCCGCATTCTCTCCCCTTCAAACATGTCGAGTGGCATTTACCAAAGAGTTCTCATCTGACCAAACCCTCCTCTGGGTCATCCAAATGGTTTCTGGGAAACTTATGATAGGTCTGGGCATGCAGGGTTTTTAATCCACGACCATGTCGTTTGTTACTAAGAGTAACCTTTGTTATTGTGGTCTCTTCAGGTCATTGACCAGTTCTCCTCGTGTAGTTCTGGGCTGCTTCCTCACTCTTCTCACCATCATTGTCTGGAGGTTGAATCATGGCATCTGGACTTCAAGCCCTTTTTCTCTGAAACATTTCACCACTCATCCAAGTCTCGATATTATTTGTTCCACTAGGTGAGATCATGTCCCTGGTGTCCTACGACAGCTCTTTGGTCATGGTGGAGAGGTTTCAGGCTGACAATGTAAGGGTGTGAAAAGTTGTCTTCTATACAGATAACAAATTCAAGCAGGTGACATTAACACAGGAAACCCATGGAGGAAAGAAGAGCTTCTTAAAGAAGAAGTAACAGGGCTGTGAGGAACACAATTCTTGCTTATTCATAGGTGAAAGATACTTATTTCTGTCTATTTTTTCCTGGATTGAAAGTCTATCAGTGATGAACATGACAGACCATTCTTAACTTTTTAAGTGAGACAATTTGCAGAATCCTATACAAACCTACCTTATCTCAATCCAAATTGTATTTTCAAATATCAATATAATCGGTTTATTTCATTTTAAATAATTTTATAATGGAATAGGTGGATTTGATTAACAATTTACCTTAGACGGATCAATTTGGTTGGATCATAAGAGTGTAAATAGATCCATTGATTTAGTCGATTACTCATTACACCCCTGGAAAGCAACAATATAACATCACAGATTTTTATATGCCTTCAAGCTAAATTGTGCATCTGCATGTCCTAATTACTGAAAACAAACTAACTTTCTAACATTAGCTGCGCAGAACATTTAGCATCCTCAAAAAAAGCTGGGACACAACGAGGTTCTGAGCGTGCAGCTTTGTGCAGTTTCATGGGCAGTGTATCTGTGAAGCAGTGTGTGCATGTGTGTGCACAAAAGAGTCCGTATATCTGTGTGTGTGTTTTGGGCGGGGGCCGTATGAACCGTCTCCCCCACCCTGAAGGGAGTAGTGCTTCCTCTCCAGGGTTCAGAAATAACCAACTGCTTTATTGTTCAAGAAAACTTCCCTG
>NC_050512.1:20312644-20330376 GCF_002922805.2 Oryzias melastigma
AAACACACACACAAAAATATTAGTTCTCTCCTTTTACAGATCTCACAAACTGACAAGTAGAGTCTCGGTTACACCCTGGCTCTGAGGAAACCGAAAAAGAAAAGACAGATAGAGGGGGTGGATGGGGAGGTGGAGGGATGGGCTTTGTGGACACTTGATGTGCTGACAGGACAGCGGCGGTCACACCCAAACCGTGGCGCCTGACCTTCTACAGCAAACAGAAACACCCTTCCACACACGGTGACATAAGCACACATGGAGACGGACCAACAGAGTAACATCATCTTTCCCACTTTTCCTGGGAGGATGAGTGTTCTCTGCTCAGCCTGTTGGTCCAGTTAGTAGTTTGTGACTCAGCAAGTCTCTTTACAATCTTCCTCTTTCATAATTGGTTCCTCTGTTTCTCCCCAGAGGTGAAATGACCCTCCACTCAGTCACTGTACTCTGTATTATAGAATTTAGAGCAATGATGCTCAACATCTCTAAAGAATTGCATCAAAAATATACATAAAAAAATTAATTTACTTATTAATTCTGCAGAAGATGTGCATCCCAGCATGCTTTAAAAGTTCTATTCATGACAAATTACAAACTTTATTACAAAAAGTGTGGCTGTTTGATACTTTAAAAAAAAATTGAATTACATTAGTATCTATTTTTCACTTAGTTCTCCATGTCTCTGTTTGGTGCAGTGTGATTCATGTGTTATCTTTCTCACTCCCCTCCGGAGACATTCCAGGTGGCACGTCTATGCTCCTGTCCTTGGCAGTGGACCTCGCCTCTGGCTCACCCCATCTGGATGAAGCCCATCTGCTACACTATTCAAACATGTAGTTGTGGAGTTAGATAAAGTAATTCACCTTTGCTGGTACATCTTCTGTCCGTCCTGGAAGAGGATCCGTCCTTCATGTGGACGTGTCTGAGGTTTCTTTTTTTTTTTTTCCTTACCAAGAAGGAGGATCTAAGGGCGGGTATACCCAGTTTAGTTTAGTCTCTTTAGTTTAGTTTAAGCTATTGTTTCCTTTATAATTGATTTTATGTTTTTGGACAATTGCCAATTTGAAGAAAACTGTGTTGTGTAATTGAGCTATATAAACAAAATTGATTTTAATTGAATTGAACTAATACATTGGTAAAATTAATTTTCATAGAAAAAGTTGCTGCTTTATGAGTTGCTGAACTCATTATTTGACAAATAGTGATAAATAGTCTTAAAATGAAGTATTCATTAGCTTTAACGAGACTGAGTCACGCTCCCTACGGCTAAACAATCTCAGGTTTGGTTGCATTGTGGTGCTGTGGTTAGAGTTCCCGCCTCATGATAAGAGAGACCTGGTTCAAATACCAGTTCAGAGTCATCTGGATGGAGCTTGCAGGCACGTCACCTTCCTTCCACAGTTTAAAAACGCCCTGAGTTTCAAGCAGGGAGGCACTGGGTTCCATTTTTAGAGTCTTTGATATAACTCGGCCGGGATCTGAACTCCCGACCTTCCAATCTCAGGGCGGACACTCTACCACATGGTAGCTGTTAAAAAATTCAAAGACAAAGTTACTTACGTTTTATTCTTACTAATGTGTGTTACCTTAATTAATAAAGAATCAAAATAAATTAATTAAACCATATTGTTCATGAAATGCAAAAAATATCATATTTGGCCGGCGGACCGGGCTTTAAAATGTAGCCCTTTGAGCGAAAACGTTTGGGCACCCCTGCTTTAACATGTTGATTTTTTCAAAAACTGTCTAAAAATAGAAGTTTGGCCACAAACCAAATAACCCAGTTTTCATATACTTTGAGTAACTTTATGCTACGTTCACACCGACTTCAAGCAACCGTTTACAATGAAAAGTATATGGAAACGCATAAATGCGCCTTCAAAACTCTCACATTCAAACGTTGCTAGTTTTTACGGGCTCTACATACTTTGAAAGTCAAACCAGTAAGACCAATAAGGGCCTCGGATTTGGTACTGACATGTAATTCATGGAAATGCTAACTAGTTGAAAATGAATCATGAAGTAGAAATGAATAATTGTGGTTTGTGCCAGACCATAAATGACAGTCTTTTATATATCGGAATAGAGCTGTGAAAGATAAAACGTCGAGTAAGTTTTGAGATCTGCACTGCTTTGACACTTCGCACCAAGCCTCTTCCAGCTGTAGGTACATGCACTAGCATCAGTCCAGTGAACGCCATGTGCTCAAAGCGTGCTCAAGAATGTCTGTTTAGCACTTTATGAACACTCATCACATGCCTGATGTACACAGCGTTAGAAAGTTCCTAAGTTCCTTCAGGAGCAACAATTCCAAACTTTTATGCATGAAAAATAAGTGGAGATTGATATTTTGCTAAAATCATCAGAGCTTCAGTTTAACCTAAGAGAAAAAAATGCTGCTCATGTGGACCAGATGTTCTGTACTTGTTCTTGTACAAATATCCCTTCACAGAGGGATGCTAACTTCTAGTACGAGGACGTCTCCCTCCAGATGCCCTTGAGCCGTTCTTGCGCAGTTCTTGCACTGTAGTCAGGGAGCGTCGTTACCTAAAAGGGATGTTTTTTTTTGTTACACCATGAGGACATTGCAAATTCTAGGAATATTGTACAATAAGCAAAATGTCACCCAAAGATAAACATCACTCAAAAAAATCATGAAGGACGGGAAGCTAAAAAATGTCTAAAAATTGTACTTAAAGATCCACTCCAATGAAAATGAGATTGTATTTGTTTATTTGTTTTTAACGTGTTTCTGAGTATTTCTTTATTCAAATTGTGTTGGATCAGGAGCAGATGAGAACCAGGGATTGAAAAAAGAAGGTCAGAGTGGGACTTTAAGTAAAAGTATCGTAAATTAAAAAAAAAAAAATCTTGAGAAAGAGTAAACGCAGTATTTTAAATATTCACAAGAGCAATCAAAACTCTTTTTTGTGTTGATTATAGTATATGTAAGCTTACAAACTAATGGCCAAACTGAATGAATTTAATTTAACCCGATTTAATTAATTAAGTGTATGCGACAATAATACTTTTTCAAGAACTTTTGGGGTTTCTTAAAATAAAAACATTTATTTTTTTTGCACAATTTAACTATATCATGCTGCAACATGAAGATCCTTCATTTATCAGAAAAAAAGTGACAGTAAGGGCGTCACTACGGGCAGAAAAGGAGCAAAAACACGTTTATGCGTAAATTGTAATAATAACAATGTAGGGAATTTACTGTAAACACAGATGACTTCTCAGGAACGGTCATGTAGCTGTAATCAATACAGACACACGGGCTGGGGCGTGGCCTGGAATGCCATTGTTACCCAACGCCGTGCACTGTTGCCTTCTGAGGAGAAATCTGAAACAATTTGCCAGGAGGAAGTTATGAATCAGCCCGGCACTGAAAAACTGGTGTGAGCAGAAGTTCATGACAGTTGGACGGATGAGACACCGCTCTTCAGATGTTTCAGCTCATTTTTGGAAAATAAACAAACATCCTGTTCAACGTGTCAAGAATAGTAAACCATCGGCAGTGGAGGTTATTTGTGGGGGTGGATCGGGGACGGCGCCCAATACCTGTGGAGACTGTGTCACTAATAAAGACTTTTATTCACTGAAATAAAAAAAACAATAGTGTGTAAATAAAAAAAAGCTGAATACATCAGTAGATGAAAACACTTATTTTTTCATTCATTTTCTTGATTATCTTTTTTAAAACCTAAAAAAAAAACAGAAATAAAATCTGTCTAGAGACTATTCTTGAAGTAGTATGCATTTGCACAATAATAAGCAATGCACACACATTGTCTAAACACTAAACAAGCACAATTATTTCTTCCAATGAGTTGGCGTGTGATCACAAAACTGAAACGTAAAGAGAACAAAACGTAAAGCAGACTTTGGAATTGATGGAATTCACTTAAAGCAGCATCGTGCATCAGAAATGCACCCACAAGACACAAAAGTCATGCAGGAAACGCACTTCTTTGTCAAAATACTTACCGTTGTTTTCTTCTGTAAGTCAGGGTAGGGTTACATTCATTTACACACTTCACTTCAGACTGGAATGCTCATTCAACCCGGATAAGCAAGAAACATACAACTATTTTCCAGAGAATAGTGTATGAGGAACTTCGAAGATTAATCAACAAAAATAACCAGTCAAACACTTTATGGCGACATGATTTGTTATTGGGTCTGAAAATAAAGCTTTAATTAAAACAATTTAAACATGAAAATTCTAAATTTTTAATGATTTTTTTGGATTAATTTCAAACCTTGGACTGATTATAAAGGCCTACTGATGAAAATGGTGATTTTGATGTTTTTAGCATGTTCTTCTGGCATTCATCTGATGAAGATATTGTGAAAATTAAGCTTAAAATTGCATTTCTGAGGATTTCTTTATCGAAATTGTTGTGAATTAGGAGCAGACGGAAAAAAGTAGATGAAAAAACTCCAACATTCCTCGCCATTTTTGTTGCATCATAATGTTGTGAGGCTGTAAGCTAGTGGCAGAGAATGCAAACAGATGGATGATGGGAAATGAGGCTAGGCTTACTCCACATTAAAATTTAGAGGCAAATATCTAACAAATTAGAAAGAAAGTATCAGAGTTCTTTTTAATTTTGGTTAAAAACTGCATAATCATATTTAAAAGACCTCTGCTTTTATTTTAGTTCAAACGATGTTTGAAATGTGGGACTTTAGGAGTTTTTCTTATCAGGAAAAGGCTGCTTACAGTTGGTCATTTAACAGGCATCCTTACAGTAAGACTGAAAGTTCAGTAAACGTCCAATAAAGCTTCAGGACAGCAGGTTGTCTTTAATCAGTAGCAGAGTTTACAACAACGTGTGTCGGGTTTATCTGTGTGCTTCAGAAGTTTATTGTAATAATGTGCTTCAGCTGTGATTTATGAGCCACTACTGACAACATGTGAACTTTAGCCATCTCTGTGCTTGGTGTGCTAAAGGTCTTTGAGCAAAACACCCAAAAAAATCTCCTGAAATTGTTTTTTACTGTATATAAAAGCGAACACTTAAATATAAAGTGTTAGGATAAATGTTTATCTAAATTACATATAAGATTCCAATAGCAATATTTAAATATTCACTGGTTCACAAAACTGTTTATCCGTTATGCTGTTTGCACAACAAAATAATCATTTTTAATAAACATATTTGTTTTTTACAAGACAAAAATACATTCTTACTTTTTTTTTAATATTCTTTATGGTATTTTTTTTTTGTTTTCAGTATTCTGAAAGTCCCACTTCAATCATCTTTTGATTCCAGTCAGAAAACTAGATCTAAGAAAATTAACCACAAGAAGAAATTAAAAAAAAATTAGGCGAAAAAGGTAAGATTGAGTTACAAAAGCTGTTTAGATTACTCTCTGTGAATGAATAAGCTTTAGAGACACATTTGTTAGTGTTTAGCTGATTTGAAGCCAGTTTTTGTTTTTTTTTAAGAGTCCTTAATTACAGTAGATCTGTTCTGGCAGCATCTTTCTGCCCCCGTTTCTAACCGTTTTCCGTTTCCAGGAGCATGGAGGCATGTGGTGAAGCGCAGGGCAGGGCTGAGGTAGAAGTGTGGAAGGGTAAACACCTGCCAAGTCAAATAGAACTAAACTATGAGCGATGGCACAAGTCCTGGCAGTCTGTGCGGTGTGACAGAAACACAAACACACATTCAGCACTGCTGTTTACACACAGCAAAGACACAACTCCAGACGGCAGGTAAGTCAAATCCCTTTTGGCTCACGTCGATAGAAAAGTAAAGACCGTCTGTTCACAGTTGCAGAAAAAAAAAAAAAAACTACCGCTTCTTCACAGACAAGATGTTGGTGACCTTTCTGACCCCTGACGCAGCAGGTGTGCAAACACACAAACTCTTAGCTGTTACAACACAGCCCGACTGCTGACTGAAGCAGGAGATCACAGCAGATTAGGGGGGCAGAACCTGAATGAAGCTGCTTCTGGTGGTCCGCCGGCTGGAGCAACACGCAGCGCAGTCGTGCTAATGAGCACACAAGGGTGTGTCGGGCTTCTGGCTGTCATGCACACAACCCGACCCTCCTTGTCGCCGCTTCATGGAAAACTCCAGATTGTTTGGTTAGGCTCAGTACATGAATATGCTGAGCTGTCGCTGATCCCCTGCTTGTATTAGCTGCAGCATTACTGTAATATTTTAATACTTCTGCTGATCCTCCAGAGAATTCCTCAAATGTCAGAGAGCAGGTTAAAGGTCATATGGAGAACGACTCACTAAAGCACGTCCTACAGTTCCACTTTTGTTTGCTTTGTGCTGATATTTGCAACAAATGAAATACGGGCTAGTGGGGAATTCTGGGAAAGGAAAATCTTTTCTAAGAAATTTAAGAAAGGACTGTGAGGGATTTGAAACAAAAAAGCTGCATGCACACATTCTTACTAGTGGATGAAGACATTCTCTTTGTTCTAATACATTTTACAAACATGATCTAAAGATAAGACTCATTCAATTTGTCATGAAAGACACCAGGCAGAACCTAAACACTCATTTCTGATTTTTGCTCTCACCTCATCTGCAATTTGGCGACTGGAGATTTTAAAATAAAAAAAATCTTACCCCATTGGTGGATTATATTTAAATAAGCAATTAAGACATGTTTTCTTAAACTAAGATAATTTTGCTATTAAAACTTACGTAATAAGATGCCTTTAATTGCAAAACCGAAAGTAAAATTCTATTTTTAGTTAAAATAAAGGTTTTTTTTCAGTTTAAGATTTAGAGTGTATTAGGAAGCAGAAGCAAAATCCGGTGTTATGTGTTAAAATTAAACCACACGTTACATTTATTACCTTGAAAAAACTGAAGCGTTTGGCTTTTTTTTCTACACAATTAAACATTAAACTCATTTTTTTCCTCAAATGTCTGTTAACTGATGAGAATTGCAATAAAATAGGGTGCTCAAAATAAAAAAAAAAAAAAAAAAACAGGTTAGACTTCCAGTCTTCAAAATGTAGTAAACCATCAAGCTAAAGTATGTGGAGAAAAAGGTGAAGAAGCTGAAAGGTTTTAGTTTATCTGTTGACACAAGAGTATGACTTAAGAATGGCCGACATTTACTGAATGTACGCTTTTTCAGGACTTTAGGTCAAGACAGTTTAGGAGTTACAAAACATTCTAGAAGTATTTTGTTTTATGTAAGCAACGTGTCCTTTAATATTTCCGTGTCTGCTTTAGTCAGAAACAAATCCATCAGCTGAACAATTATTTTTTCAGTCTTAAATGCTTAAGAGCTTGTTGCTGACAGTGAGAAATGCAGGCAAGTAGTTAAGTTTAAGACAAGAAACTCCACAACTAAAAATTAAAATAACCTTATATATATATATATATATATATATATATTATGAGTTCTCTTGTCTGTTTATCTAATGAAAAATTTACACAAATAAAACAAATTTTCTTGCATTCTTTAAAACCCGACAAAAAAATTAAAATTAAATTGAAAGAAATATGTAGTCCGTGAATACAACATGTCTTTTGATCCTAGTTTTTGTTTCACAACTTTTTCCAATTAGCTGTTATAGTTTGGGTTCAAAACTGTTGTTTTTTCATGACCATTCTTCATATCCCTCTTTTTAGAACATCACTAGCTTTTTTTTTTCTAATACAAATTTCACATTAAACCTGAAACTGTACAAAAAAACTAACATCTGAGAAGTAAATACATTTTTTTTTTCCTGCAAAAAACTAAAATTAAATTGAGATCAAGGCAGATTCATTTTTTATAAGATAGATCAAAAATGTAAAGATAAAACAAAAAGTTAAAAAAAATGAAGGTAAGGCAGCTGGATGTCTCGGTTGGTTTTCCATGCAGAACTAAAACCATTTGAAAAGAAAATAGACTCACTCAGATTTGTTAGTGTGTAATTACTGATTTGTGCGTATATTTGGATAAGTGTGTCATGTTTCACCAGATATATTTCACATTCAAAGCAGCTGATATAAAAAAAAAAACAAAACAAAAAACTGATGACCCAGCATTTTAGCAGCATCTAAACACGTCGCTGACACACAAATCTTGGAGACGTGAAGAGTCTCACATCAGATCTGTGTGTAAATGTGGTTTGGTGTTTGTGTATCAGGCAATTTGTGCATAATTTTTATAGATTTGTATGTGTATTCAGTTTCTAGCTGTTTTACTTTTAAGTTATGTTTGTAAATTGTATTTTTTTTATTTTGTAATTTTTTTACATGTGAACACACAATTGCAAGCACACAGTTATGCACAAAATGTATTTTATGAGTTACAAATTGATGTGAGTCTATGACCTAAAAAGTCATGGGCCACAGCGCCATGTAAAATGAAAACTTTACTAAACGTATAATTTCTGCATCATCATAATCAACTGATGTGATTGGCTAACTCAGTTCAGAGACTACTAGAGAAGTTTGAAGACATTTGCCTTCAGAATGCAGGATCTTCTAAAAGAAAAGTCCCCTCTGAAACTGGTTTCTACTTAAAAGCAGAGCAAATGTGCATCCCTCTAAGATAAAGAAATTCAGAACTAAGCAGAGTGACGGTAGGGTTGCACCACCATCCATACAGATGGCAAATCTGGGAGGAAAAAAATGTCATTGTGAGGCAGCAAAACCCTTTAGTTTTTAAAGAATTAAAACATTTGAAAGATATTAACCAAGTTCTATACACATTACTTTGCTTTAGGGACCAATGAGGAATCCAGTTTAATTCATTTTTTGAAAGTCAGGTCATTTTAGGGTTAAATGTTCTGATTTTTTTTCTGCACCGTTCACACACAGAGAACATGCATACTAACGGTGCCGTAGCGTGCCCAAGCATGTGTTTTCCTCCCACGTTAAGGGGAAGTTCCTAGAAAAAAATTGCAGCATTGTGCTTTCAAATGTCTGAAACGCCGCTGGAGCCTTCAGCCGTCACGCCGTGTGACATGTTTAGACATGAGGTGTTGCAATCTGACACACAACTTCATAAAAGTAGGACAAAAGAACACAGACTCCACATGTGCTGAAAGAATATGAACTATATATTTAAAGAACTGACTAACAATAACAAATCAATAAAACAAACAAACAAACAAACATGTGCAAAGAGAGTCTGGGCGAGGGGTAAAAGCCAAAATGTTTTTACAGTGTAAACCTATAGGTTTGTCACTACAGGTGGAGTGCAGAGTAACACAAACAGTAACATTCAGACGTTTCCATACAAACGCAGCAGCTCAGGTTGAAGGAATTCAGTGTTAAATACAGTAACTGATTTTCAGATTGTCTCAACAGCACGACAGTCTCTTTAAAGCTTAAAGGATTTGACTAATCTCTAAGGAGGAAAAGGAGCGACCGTTCTCCCACCTCCAAAGATGAATCAACATGCATACATAGTCGAAAAACAAAACAGTGAAATGGACTGGATTTATTGGGTTAGTCGTCTTCTAAGCTGCTGGTCCTAAATGAAATCAAGATGCGTAGAGTGTGGAAACAAAACCAGACATGCAGGGAAGAATGAAAACTAACTCCTCTCAGTATGAGCACCGCCATCCAAGACCCAGCGTCATTCATCTAATGCCAAAAACCAACACTTTTTCATGGTCATCCCTTCATTTCTGTCTTCATCTTGTGCACTTTGGATTTCTCTTTGGAGCTGTATTTGTTTCCTGCTGTGTAACAGAAAGGATCGACATCTTTCAGAATACTGCGGCGCGGACTCTTTGTTCGTGAGGACATTCTTTGGGACGTTTTAACCTTGTTGAACAAAACACGTGACCTCGTCCCAAGACGGCAGCCTGCAGGTGCAGTCGAGCACAGTGCTAACTTTGGGGTTGTTGGTTGACTTTAGCATTCCTTTACATTCGCTTAATTGGGAGAAGTCAGGCTGTACCCTATGGGGTCAGCCCTACTTTTTCCCTCTTTGTCTACACCTTCACAGCTCAAAAGCTCATCTCTCTTTCATTTAAAATATTAGGAGGGAAAAGTTGGCGTCCTTCTCCTCCGGCGTCTTTCACACGTGCCACACCGTTTCAGACTGTTAAGGGAGAGCGGGATGCTCAGGGTCTGCTGTCTTGCTCTGTAGCTTTCAGTTCTAACGCCGACTGTGCCTCAGAAGGGGGCAGGAGTGTGAGTCCATCTAGGCTGGTGCTGTGTATTTCCAGGCTGGTGAGGAGGCGCTGGAGTTGTGTGACGGTGGTCTCCAGCTGCTGCTTCTCCTCCTCCAGAGCAGAAACCTGCTCCTTCAGCCGACTCTCAGACTGAGCCAAAACCTCCACTTGACCCTCCAGGTTGAAGACTCGAGCATGGCACACCTGTGGGGCAAATGAGAACGGACTTCTTAATGTCATCCTTCAAAACTACAGACAAGGATAAAGTTCTTGTTCATTAACCAATGAAAATTACTTTGCATTGTCATTCAACAGAATCATGTGCACGCTGTGTGCAATTCTGTGTGTCTGAAATGTTGCTCTCATCTCTAATTCCATATCTCTGGGTTTTGTTTTGATCCAGTGAAACCAGAGATGGGGAAGCTAACCTGCCGATTATGCCAAGGCAGGAGATCTTGATCGACTTAACTGATATGGTGGACAAACACCATACGAGTTTTGTCTTTGAGTATGTTAATTACTGTTGACTCTTTTGCAGGATGGCCCAAAGCCTGGCCAGCAAAGACTATTCTAACCCAAATGTCTAATCAATCCTTATTTTCCTCAGCACAGGTTTCCTGAAAGTATCAGGTCGGATAACGGGTCCCACTTTAGGATCGGTAAATGAATAGATCTAACTTTGAAGCATCAATTGACAAAAATCTGTGCACAGACCAAATTTAACTGGGTTCAAATGCTTCCTACTGCTCTCATGACAGTCAGATGCTTTATGAATTCTAACACTGAGGAGCTCGTGGGGGGTGAACTAACAGGTCCACAGTTTCCAGGACCTGCAGGAGGTCCTGGATGGAGGCAGGTGAGAGGCCGGGCTCCAGACTCTGACAAGCAGAACCACACACAGCTGAGTGGGTCCTTCTGAAGGTTAGGGAGTGGTTCGACCCACTGTGATGAGGCCTGAACCCACCGCATTCTACGTTTGCTATCATATAATCTAACTAATTTTACTGCTCATTGGTTGGTCAGCAATGCATGCTGCTTGACACTCGGAGCTCCGTACAACTTTGATCCAACTTTTAATAACTATTCATTAACTTTTAAATAAATGGCTTTTTTTTTCCAAACAAGCTTTTTGTATCTTACTTCCTCATCAACCAACTTGGGGAGGCTAGACTTCCTCAACAGTACCTGCAGCTCCTCAAGCAGGTCCAGGTTCTGCTGGCGCAGACTCTGATTGGTCCTCTCCAGCTGCGCAGCTCGCTGTTGCTGGTTGAGGGTCGGGGGCGTGTCCTGCAGTTCGTCCTGCAGTACGTGATACTCCACCTCATACGCCTGCAGCTGCTTGGAAACGTCCATCTCACAGACCTAGCAACAATAGTTCAAGATTTATGGACATTTTTTTAAAATTGATATAGTTATGATAGTTTCAGTGCTTTCTGGAACTTGCTTAGTATCAACACTTTATTTTTGCTTTGAGAATATATTAAAGATCCACTCCAATGAAAATCCGGTTTTGGGTGTCTTTAACATGTTTTTATACCATTTAGCTGATGATGGAGGACATATATAGTTTGGAAAAGCTTATTTGTGATGTTAAAAAAAAGCTGGTCAGCCCACAAGCTTCTGCTCCAACTAGATCCATGAATGTCTTTCTGGTCTGAGCTGGAATCTGGCTCAAAGGAGAACGGCTGGATGGCTCCAATATTACTCGCCATTTTAGTTAAACCGGTAATGATAGGTTGGGGGCGTGAGGGGCTGGAGGCTAGTGGGAGAGCGCTTAAATAGATGGGTGAAGGGAAGTGGGGTACACACTAAAAGTCGTGCCTACAACTCCTAGGAAAATTTCTAATGAACTCTACAGAAGAAATATGCTAGGATATGTCCTTTTTATTTTACCTAAAAACAACAGAATCATACTTAAAAGACCACTGGAACCTAGGGGTGTGTATTGGCAAGAATCTGGCGATACGTTACGTATCACGACACACGTCTCACAATACAATACATATCACAATATATCCCAAGACTGTTCCACATCAATTTTTTCCTGTTGTCAGACTTTCTTGTTTATATTGATTATAATTCAACAACTGCTTAAGCCAAACTGCAAACACTATTTTTAATGTTAAAATAGTCATATTTAGCCAACTAGATTCAATCTGTTTTCAGTGCAGAAAAGGCCTGTAGTTGGATGTTGTGAGAATCCCTGGGCAGAGTTTCTGTAGACAAAAGGCTGGTGGGTGAGAACACAAAATAAAATAATAAGAAAAAACCCCACAAAGATTAGGTTTAAATGGTCCAAAAATAACAAAATAGCTGATGATCAACTAAGTCAGTTCATGTCGATTGAAATGGCAACATAGTGGCATGCATGTTAGTCACAACTTGCCCAAACCTGTCCAGATTGGCCAGAATTATGATGGAAACTGAGTTATTACTTTTGTGAAGGACTGCCCCCTTTTTTCTCACCTGGTTGATGGTCTTCTCCATCTGCACCAGGCCCAGGTTTGGCAGTGTGGTTTTGATGAAGTCCACTATGGACTCCAGACTGTCGTGCTGCAGGATCAGAGGCTTGTGGCTTCCCAGCAGACTCAAGGCCACCTTGAATATGACCTCTGGGCCCTGGAGGAACAACATGTCTGACAGAGAGCAATGGCGTTAGAGGCCGCTGAATCAATCCGAGAAATGGGACAAAGCCCTGACGTGAAAGCTTTTTCCTATTAAAATGAAAAACACAGAAAAACCAGGTGTTGACAGTGAAGATTATAGTATTTACTGGTTTCTTAAAGGCTTTCTTATGAGGACGTCACGAAAAACAATCAAACAAAAAGCTTAAGCAAACATATATATTCGGTTGAATGTGGAAGAAAGAGTAGGTGTGTGCGTTGGTGCGAGTATAGCGAGTGTTGAATCTATGAGGGTGTGGTGAAGGGTTGGGCAGGATTGCATGAGATCATGCTCAAGATTAAGGAATGGGAGCAGAGGTGTGGAGCGCAGTATTCAATATCAAACAAGTCATTCCAAAGATAATGCCCTCACGCTCAACTACACACACAACCACGCAGATTGTTCGGCTCTGCTGAGCACAAGGAGCCAGCAAGTCTGATTTAGTAACCGAGCATCAAATGAGAAATTAGCCGTGAACACAATAGGACAAGAATGAAGAAGACAACCGATAACAGCTGTGAAGATACTTGCTAAGGTGATAAGGGGCCACTTTAAAAGGAAAGCAGCCGGACTAATCTCTAACACAGACTCCTTGACGCACTTAAACCTAAAATTAACAACAACCTCCTTTAGTGAAACTAATGGAAACCTTCAACTTTTTCGTGAAAACTGCCAAAAAAAGAGAGAGAATTGCTTTAGCTCGGTCTTAAAGAAGCTACAAAAAGTATTAATTCATACAAATTACATAAATATATAGAAATGTGTTCTATTTAAATAAATGGTTCATTGAAAGCAAACCAGCAGCCAGTCTCCATTTTTTAGCTTTCGATTTCAGACTGGAATGAGCTGTTTTTGTCTTGCCAGAAGCAGCTAATTGGTTGTAGGTCAACTTCACAAGGTGTGGTGTTACAAAACTTTATCTCTTAAAAGTACATCTGTACGAGAGTAAGAAACAGCTAAAGCTGACATAAATCATCAACCCAAAATCGAAATCTCTTGATGTTATATTTCTGCGAATATTCGCTCAAAAACAAAGAGAATGCTTTAAAAACGTTAAAGCAAAGGACTTTAATTGCTCAAACTCATCTAAACTGCATGATTTGGGGTACAAATGATAACTTTCTAAAGTAGTTTCAAATGTCTCACCTCATTACTTTGTCCTGTCAAATAAGCCACTAAAGTAAAGTCTTTAGGAAGGATCATCATTCGGTCTTCTCCTATGATCATCTAAAACACATCTTAATTGACAGTAGTAACTGCTCTGAAGATAAAGGCCAACTTTATTATCTGGTTATTTGCTTGTTGAAAGATCAAACAGCAACCTGGAGTAAGACTGACAGCAGGTTTCAATGAAATGCTTTTAAATTAACTTTTGTCCCCCGGTATGTCAATTCCATATTTTCAGCCTCAAGCAAATGTTTTCAGGTTGAAGGTTCCCTTCTTCCTTTGCCAACTGAAAGTAGCTTAGAATTTGACCTCAGACAAAAAGAAGTCGCCCTCTTTTAAAAACCCATCCAGATAAAAATAAAATTTGGGGCATTTTTTCTATGATGGAAGGCATTAAAATAAGAAAATTAGGACTAAGTTGAATTTCTAACTGTTAATTTAATCAAATAACTTTGAATCAGGAGCAGATGAAAAAAATGCAGTTTAAAGAAAAAAGAGCGTATTTGTGACATAGAAAATATGGAGGCCGGGCCACAAGCTCTGAACTCTAAGGAAGGGCGAGGGGAATGGGGGAGGGGTTGTTCAACTCCAGTGGTCCCGCCCACAACCCAGAACTATACTGCCTCTCTGCAGAAACTATGTCCTAGAAAGCAGTTTTTAAAATTCTGGTTAAAAAATGTCATAATCTTAATTTAAAAACAAGTGGGAATGCTTTTAAAATAGACAAGTAGATGACTGGAGGAGCTCTCTAGATGTTTATGGGTAAACTTTCCTCATGTATGTGCAACAGCTTTTTATTGACAGATCACCTAAGAATTTTGAATTAGCAACTGATTAATTTAGGAAAAGACAGAAAAGATTTCAGTTGTTTTGAAAATTACATTTCTGCTTTTCACCTATTCATTCAAATATTTTTAACCTTCATTTATTGTTTAATGGTCTGTTTCTGATGGGCTGTTCCGTCACACTGCAGCCATCCCTGAATTTATTCACCCCTCCACTGTTTTCTGTCCCGCTGCTGTCATTGCTCTCTCTTCTGCATCATCTCAGTTTTAAGATCTCTCCAGGAAAAATAAACCTAACTACAGTCTGGCTTCTCTCATAGCATCAGTGGGTTTACTTTGCTTAGTCACAGCCTGGCGTGTTCTTTGAGAGCAGAAACATAAAATTGTCGGGCCTTACCGAAGACGCGAGCCACAAAGCCGAGGGGGAAGTGAGAGGCGAATAAAGTAAGGAACCAAGGAGTGGCGTACAAGCTGGGCCCGATCTCCTGCTGCTCAAAGTGGCCGTGCAAATCCCTGTGGTAGTCGTGAAGCAGCCGCGACAGCTGGTACATCTGAATCTAACAGGACAGAGAAAACAGAAGTATGGTCATTGGTATAAAGAAAAGGGAGGCATTAAAAATTACAGCATTAAAACATTTTTATTTTGGAAGAAAGTTGAGGAATTGGACATGGTTCAACAGTAGCAGTGAATGGGTAAGGGTATTCCAACTGACATACTAGAACAGTGACATGCAAGCCAAAACACGATTGTTATCTACCAACATCCAAGTTTGAGATGAAAGACGTTAATTGGATTTTGAGGCGTTTGTCTGATATATCTTGTTGCAACAGGAAATTGTTCTGGTTCATCCACAAAGTCAGGTTGCAAACACAAACACCCAGGCCGGTGAAAAAAGAGGGATATCAATATCATGTGGTACTTAAACTCTAATTTGTGTTTGTTTTCTCTATAAAATACGACAGTTGTAGATTATGTAAAGTAGGTACATCCTGATCCGATCATGTGATCAGAAATCAGACTAATCACGTCGTTTCTCAAACCGGATGTTGTTCTCATTATTATAATCACTGCTATTTTTTTAATCTTATTATTACAGAGAAATACTTTACTAGAAGTCTGCATATCATGAACAGATATTTTATTACCGTAAAGCGCAGCTGAATATGGCACTAGTTTGAGCAGGAGGTGCACAAGAACGTTTTTGTGGAATTAGTGAGATACTCAGACTTTCAGACTCAGAAACCCTCAATAAATGCCTAAAACTGACCGCAGGAGTCCCTTTTGTTTTTACCACAACACAAACAATGACCTAAAAGGAATTTTCAAAGAAAAAAGTCCTTTTAAAAATGAAAGTTAAATGGAGAGACGGCAGCAAGACGGCTGCCAAGGGACAGTCTACAAAGTGCAATCTCTAGGAAAAAATGTACATAAAAATAATAATTTCTCAAAACAACAAAAATCCATAAATGGTTATATTGATATGAGGTAGTCATGAATACTCGTCATCAAAATTTACATTTTTAATGGAGATATGAATCACATATGATCAAAACAGTTTAAATTCTCAGAAGACACTAAAGGTACAGTAACCAAACTTTCTCAAATGACTAATTATTACCTAAATTTACTAGTTAATAGTTTTCCTAGTTGAGCTATTTTTGCTTGTTCAAGCTACTTCACAGATGTACACTGTTTAAGTGTAAAATGTTAAAATAAAGTGAATAAAATAAAAGTAGGACAGAACATGGATCTCTGGACTCTGTGTTGGCAGATTCTCAAAATCAAAAAACTCTATCGGAATAGGGCCAAAAAACCTGATTAGGACTTCCCTCATCCCCTATTAAATATTCGTCTGTCAAAAAGAATTTAATTAATTGTTTAAAAGGGAGCGGGAGGAGGCGAATTTATATAATCCCAACCGTTAACTTTTTATTTTCTTCTAATACATTATTAGTAATGTTTCATTTAAATCTTATTCTGAGTTACTTTGAAAGTCCTTTAGCCAACATGCTGTGGAATTATAAACAGTTGTGACTTCGGTGGAACCCCACAAAAAAGAAAACTTGATTGAACAATAACAAAAAACTAGCCTTAACATTCAATTAATGTGATCAAAAAAAGAAAAAATGAAAGACAAGAAAAACAACCTGAATCTAAGTCACTTTCTTACTTCACCAGATGTTGACTCTTTTCATTATAGAAAATAGTGGGAAAAATGTCAGAAAACCCCTTAAAGTGATCCAAATTCCAAGTTAATTTGGGATTAAGGTTTACGGTGTGATTCAGCGGATTGGAACAATGCACAAAAGACAAAGGCGTACTGAGTGTGCTTGCGTTTTTTTACCTGTAGGATTATCATGTCAGGCCTGTATTGTTTACGAAGCCCTATGTCATACATCAGAAATTTGAGCATGTTGAAGGCATCCTCCTCCCCCATGTGTAGAAGCAGAACTCCAGCTATAAACGACAGGCCCTGACAGTAGCCCACCTTCAAAAACAGGGACAAATAAAAGGAACATGGCAGAGAATGGTTACAGCTTCTAGATATTTATGTATTATTACTTTATATATTTATTTATTAGTGAAAAAAGAACATTTGGAAAAGGAGGAAACTAATGAAAACTGGTACCTCAGGGTCAAGCAATGAGTATGCTTTGAGTATATTGTACAGAGAAAGCTGTCCCGCACCCAGCTGAGCTTGGAAATATGGATGACTGGGAAAAGTGCGACCTGGAGCAAAAAAAAAAAAGACAGCTGTCACGCATCTGTTGCAAACCAAACCTTTAAATAATCCCATTTAATTGGGCTGCAAAAACAAAGTCGGTGTTTGACGTTGAAGATCACGCTGGCAGATATCTGCAACTCAGCACCGCTTAGGTGGATTAACAGGGTTTAATCTGGCATCTCTTTTGCAGGAGTCTATCTGCAGCGATGCACAAGAGAGCCTCTGGGTGTGTACAAACATTTACAGGAATCGAGTAATGCCAGACCTGACACCTTGCTGTTGATGTCT